>NC_057801.1:524701435-524919360 GCF_018294505.1 Triticum aestivum
TCGGCCGCGACCTGCGGCGACTCCCGCAGCGAAGGACGGCGGCGCCCGCGGCGGCGGTGCCGGCTGTCCCGCGGCGAAAGGCGCGACGGTGGGCGGCTCCCGCAGCGAAGGAGTGACGGGCGGCGGACGGTGCGGGGAGGAGCAAGAGGGGGCGAGAGGTCGTGCGGAGGGGGCGAGAGATCGTGCGTACAGTTGTTTCTCTCTTTTTTTCGAAGGGCGTGACTGGTTAGCGATCGATTAAGTGCGTGGTTACCGATCGATTAAGGGCGTGGTTGGTAGCGTCAAACACAGAATGATTAAGGGTCATTAGATCTTGATGATGGATGGGTGGGATTGTTTGGATCTGCCCCTCTCTTTCTTTTATAGTGGTAGTAGATTGATATATTGTTCTTTTGAGAGACATTCCAAAATGGAGTACAAAGAATCCTTCGGGAAAATATCAAACCATCTCCATAGGGAAAAGATCCTTAAGATTCGTATCCTTGAAAAATCGAATGAATTGAAGGAACCCTACCTAACTTTGTTTATCAGTTGTTCTTATAAGAGACATCATACATATGTAGGTCATTAGATTGTTTATTAGCACATTGCTAGAGAATCTTAAAATGGTGTCCTCATATTGTTAGATATGCTAAAGAAGTGAATAATTGTGTATCAGCACATTGCCAAAATCTTGATTCTTTTGCTTTTAGTTTTATGCACTCATGGTACGGGGAAGAACTAAATCAACCAATTTGCAGGGTCAATATTCATTGTTTCATGATTTTACATTCTACTAAGCGAAAATTCCCAAGATAATGACTTTTATTCTCATTCACGATGTTTGCCAGCTAAGGAAGCAATTTGCGGTGCACCATACTTAGCTTCATCGACAATGAAGTTGCACACAAAATTTCTGTTGTTGTACGAGAATTAATTACATGTATTAAGAAATAATGAGATATTTATGTTTTTTTGGCTTTGTGCATAGCTTGCCATGTTAAAGTGTTTTCTTAATTTTTAGTACTTCTTAATGCGATCAAAATACCTTTGTATGCATTGTTAATTCTGACATATCTTTGTAATATTAGTCGAGACGTGCATTTGCACGTACAAACTTACTAGTAATAACTAAAAAAAAAGCCACGCCCCGGGCCTGGGCCCGGGGGGCCTGGGGCCCAGATCCGCCCCTGCCTCCTTGTGTACATGGCCTCATGAGCGGTTGTAATCTCATGCTGTAACTCTTCGCCTATTAATGAAAAGATACGCAACATTGCCTATTCACGAAATAAATGCATTTTTCATGACATGAGGTGAAAGACACTATTCTTCTCTGAAAATAAAATACTGGTGGATGCGATATCAGCGCCAGACTAGCTATTTTTGTTGTTGGTGAAAATGCCAAGGGTGCAGAGTTTATGTATCCAATCCAGACCACAATATCCAAGTTAATTAACTCATCACAGCTTCAAACTGAAGCTAGACACTAGGACAAATACCGGAAAGATTCCTTCGCCAAAAGGGAAGAAAGAATACCGGGAAGAAAGCAGGAAATTACAAGCAATAAAATACAAGAAGCAAAAGATATTATCGTCTCAGAGGGGGGTAGAGACAGTCAAACTATTCCACCGTGTCCCTTTCGCCCTATCCATCGCCTCGCCACAGAATCTGTATAGTGTATATATAAACAGCCTCCAAGCCGTCGAGACACAGAGCGAGGTACCGCGTTCCGATGAAGACGACAGGAGGAGTTCCCATGTCCGGACTTCCCTTCTTCCTCTTCCTCTGTCTCTTCTCCTTCTTCACTGCCTCTGCCTCTACCAAGCAAGGCCAGGTCATCATCTCGATCGATCATTCTATTTTTCGATGTTAATCAACAGATTTCTCACGGGTCTAATATAGTTTGACTTTGATTAGTTCATGGCCGGCAGTGCTACCCTTCATGATGCTGCTGTTTGGTTTAGCTCCCTTGTTATGCTTAATTTTTCCATGAACTTCCATGTCGCCGTTGTGGATATATATAGGTCTATATAGTGTATCTGGGCGAGGACGCCGCAGCGAAGTCGAAGGGGGCGATCCTTGATGATCACCATGCCCTCCTCCTCTCCGTCAAGGGCAGGTACGTACACGTCCATTAATCCATATGCATATGGTACATGGCGCCGCCGTGCACTGCTCATACACCGATCGTCCTCTACATTCGCTGTGTGATGCTTGCTGATAGCGAGTCACTCTGGCTTCGTGTACAAGCCGCAGCTAATCATTCACACGCTCTCTCTGTGGTTCACCAGCGAGGAGGAGGCACGGGCGTCGCTGCTGTACAGCTACAAGCACAGCCTGAATGGCTTCGCGGCTCTTCTCTCCGATGATGAAGCCACGAAGCTTTCAGGTAGTGCCCTGTCTTGAGAGGATTGAGGCAGTGACTGTCTACGGCGACACCAGGGATTTTCTCAAAAATCCAAACACGATAAATGATAATGCTGTGATGATGATTAATCCAACCACTGCTGCATGTCTTTGTGCGTGCGTTTGGCTCATGCATGTGGCGTATTCTGCAGAGAGGACTGAGGTAGTGTCCACCTTTCGGAGCGACGGGAGGTGGTCCCCCCACACCACGAGGTCTTGGGAGTTTGTGGGCTTGGAGGAAGGGCTCAGCAAGGGCTGGCTGCCGTCCGGCGCTCACACCGGCGAGAATGTCATCGTAGGCATGCTGGACTCCGGTGAGAAGGCTCTGCTGAATACAGTACTACTGAACTGCTTTGGCAAAACAGGGGGAATGAAACTCAACTGCCATGACAAGAAGCGATTGTTTGACGCTGCAGGGATCTGGCCGGAGTCGAGGAGCTTCAGCGACGAGGGGCTAGGACCAGTGCCCCCGCGGTGGAAGGGGGCGTGTCAAGGAGGAGACTCCTTCAATTCCTCCTCCTGCAATAGGTAATTAAATCGGCTGCTTGTGGGTTTATTCGGGTATAATCAGCTCTTGGTAGTTAATACGAGATAATACGCATTCATATGTATACTTGTGCGCACCGCATCATGCATTCGTGGCCCTGCTTTTCCGTGAGATTCCATGGACGCCTTGCTGGAACATTGGTTAGTCGGTCTATTCAGGCTAGTGTTTTGGGTGTGTTGCTGCAGCTGAAAATAGGGGTCATATCCCGAGGCGTCTTGCCATCTTCCATCGTGTGACCATATCGATCGACCACTTCGTCAAACTAAAAATCATAACAATATCGAACTAAGACAACTTACAAAACAAAAGGCAGGCATCAACCTATGATTGAGATGACAAGACAGTGACGACTGACGACCAAAGGAGAACCACAACCACACACACGCACCTAGCCGGTCCACGATGTCGATGTACCCAAACTAGAATCTTACGGCGTGGGTGCCTGCACGCTTCAACCGGGACCAGACCGTGCACGTCCCAACAAAAACCCGAGATGGTGGGCCAGCTTGGGAGCAAGACTCCAGCTTGGCGCCTTCTCGACTCAGTGCAGTGCACAGCTTGTTTTGTAATCTCTACCTGCATGGCTTAGAGCATCTCCAGCCGTTTGGCGCCCGGAACTCAAATTGTGCTGCGTGAAGGCAATCCGGCGATTTATTTGTCGTGGGAACGCTTCGGATTTCCAACCACCGTCCCAAGTTGGTCCCAGGCACTGTTTTTGAAAGTCAAATTGGGTTCAAATATGAACAAAATAACTCGATTTGGACGAAATTTAGGCGTTTTCGTTCATATTTGTACAAATTTAAAGAAATACATAAAAACATAAAAAACGACGCCGACGCCGCCGACGCCGCCTCGAGCCTACTTCATGCCAAGAAGCTGGTAGAAGGCGGTGTAGTAGTCGTCGTCACCGTCGTCCCGCACGTTGTCGTCCTTGCTGCAGCCATGCCCCGAATTGCCGCTGCGGATGGGGAGGACGATGGTGCCGCCCTCGTCGCGGTTGCGGCGCCGCGTGGCGATCTCCTCCAGAGCGCCGCACTGGCGCTCCATCTCCTCCCACACGTAATCGTCCCGGGACCACTTCAGCCGGTGTCGAGGTCGGCGGCCATCTCGACGGGCTCCTGCTTGACGACCACGGGTGTCACCGGCTCCGTCTTCGGCCTGACCAGACGAAGATGGTTGCGGGGAGGATGTGAAGGTTGGCGGCGGCCCTCGTTTTATGACGAGGTTATCGCCGCAGCTGCGCCAGCGCTCCGGCGTCTCCAGGGGCTCGGGCTTGACGACGGCGAGCGACGTCGTGCTGGAGGAGCTGGAGCCGGAGAAAGAGGAGGATGCCCTGCCATGCGCCTCAGCAGCCACGAGATGCCGCTCAGGCGCGAGAACGAGGGCGCCGGGTACTCCAACGGCGGCTCGTTGCCGCCCTCAATGTGCTCGAGGACAGCGTGGAGCGTGCGCCCTGGGACACCCCACCACTGACGCCGGCTGTCGGAGTTGTGGCACCCCCTTGGCGCCGGAGCATCGTTGGTGGATGCGAGCTGGTCGGCGTGGCGGCGCTGGTAGTACGTTGTCCACAAAGTGTGGTTGTCGGAGTCGTACTTCGGCTGCTGTCGCGCTTCCTCCGGCAAGGACGCCTGGATCCTCGCGATCTCGCTGCGGCGTTCGGCGGCGGGGGCATGAGGATGCCACCGACGCTGAGCCTCTATGCGCCCGGCACGCGCATGTCGGGCAGCGCCGGGTAGTCCGCCTCGTGGAGGACGCGTGCCTCCCACTCGTGCAGCGACCGGCGGCCCAGCCGTTGGCCGCCAATCTGTCGTCGGGGAATCATTCTGCCATCTCGGGGAGGGGGGAGATGGGGAGGCTTCCAGCGATGGGGATTGAGGCCAGAGAGGGGGGTTCCGGCGATGCGACTGTGCGGCGAACGGTGGCAGAGGCACGACTTTTCTAGCCAGGGAAGGGCGGGAGCGGTGCTACCACACGATGGGAAAGGGCGGGATGCGCGGCGGCTCGCCATCACTGCGCCTCCAGACCTTGGAAATCGGCACGGGAGCCGAGGTGATGAGAACGATGAAGGTTCTCGGCGTCGCCCAGTCGCTGACTCGGCAGGTCCATGTGGGAGGAATTTGTTTTCGCGCCAAATTCCTCCCCCCCCCAGTGCGCTGTGTTCGATCTGGGTTCATCGGCACCAATTTCGGCCCTAACCGACAAAATTTGGGCTCTCTAGGGCACGACTGATCTATTTTTTCTACAACCGGCGATGAAAAAGGACATATGTCCTCTTGGGGCGGCTCGA
Source organism: Triticum aestivum (assembly GCF_018294505.1). Classification (NCBI taxonomy): domain Eukaryota; kingdom Viridiplantae; phylum Streptophyta; class Magnoliopsida; order Poales; family Poaceae; genus Triticum; species Triticum aestivum. The sequence continues at coordinate 524,706,655 of NC_057801.1, forward strand.
GATGCTTTGTTAGAGCATCTCCAGCCGCGCCCCCAATGTTGGAAATATGCCCTAGAGGCAATAATAAAATATTATTATATTTCAATGTTCATGATAAATGTCTTTTATTCATGCTATAACTGTATTATCCGGAAATCGTAATACACGTGTGAATACTTAGACCACAATATGTCCCTGGTGAGCCTCTAGTTGACTAGCTCGTTGTGATCAACAGATAGTCATGGTTTCCTGACTATGGACATTGGATGTCGTTGATAACGGGATCACATCATTAGGAGAATGATGTGATGGACAAGACCCAATCCTAAGCATAGCATAAAAGATCGTGTAGTTCGTTTTGCTAGAGCTTTGCCAGTGTCAAGTATCTCTTCCTTCGACCATGAGATCGTGTAACTCCCGGATACCGTAAGAGTGCCTTGGGTGTATCAAACGTCACAACGTAACTGGGTGACTATAAAGGTGCATTACAGGTATCTCCGAAAGTATCTGTTGGGTTGACACGGATCGAGACTGGGATTTGTCACTCCGTATGATGGAGAGGTATCTCTGGGCCCACTCGGTAATGCATCATCATAATGAGCTCAATGTGACCAAGGTGTTGGACACGGGATCATGCATTACAGTACGAGTAAAGTGACTTGCCGGTAACGAGACTGAACAAGGTATTGGGATACCGACGATCGAGTCTCGGGCAAGTAACGTACCGATTGACAAAGGGAATTGCATACAGGGTTTGATCGAATCCTCGACATCATGGTTCATCCGATGACAACATCGAGGAGCATGTGGGAGCCATCATGGGTATCCAGATCCCGCTGTTGGTTATTGACTGAGAGCGTCTCGGTCATGTCTGCATGTCTCCCGAACCCGTAGGGTCTACACACTTAAGGTTCGGTGACGCTAGGGTTATTAGGAAGACTAGTATGTGACTACCGAATGTTGTTCGGAGTCCCGGATGGGATCCTGGACGTCACGAGGAGATCCGGAAGGGTCCGGAGGTAAAGATTTATATATGGGAAGTTGTCAAACGGACACCGGGAAGTTTCGGGGTCATACCGGTATTGTACCGGGGCCACCGGAAGGGTTCCGGGGGTCCACCGGGAGGGGCCACCCCTCCCGGGGGGCCACATGGGCTGCGTGGAGCAGAGAGCCAGCCCCTGGTGGGCTGGCCGCACCCCCCTCCCTTGGGCCCATGCGCCTAGGGTTGAGGGGGAACCCTAGAGGGGGCGGCCCCCTTGGCTTGGGGGGCAAGCCACCCTCTCCCCTCTCCCCTAGGCCGCCGCACCCCCCTAGATGGGTTCTAGGGGGCCGGCCCCCTTCTCCCTTCCCCCTATAAATAGAGGGGTGAGGGGAGGGCAGCCGCACCACCCTCCAAGGCGCAGCCCTCCCCTCCCCAACACCTCTCCTCCTCCGTCGTGTGCTTGGCGAAGCCCTGTCGGAGTACTGCCTCTCCACCATCACCACGCCGTCGTGCTGCCGGTGGAGCTGTCTTCCTCAACCTCTCCTTCCCCTTGCTGGATCAAGAAGGAGGAGACGTCTCCCGTCCCGTACGTGTGTTGAACGCGGAGGTGCTGTCCGTTCAGCACTTGGTCATCGGTGATTCGAATCACGTCGAGTACGACTACATCATCACCTTGCAAGCTTCCGCACGCGATCTACAAGTGGTATGTAGATGCAAACTCTCTCCCTTGACTCGTTGCTTAGATGAACTCATAGATGGATCTTGGTGAAACCGTAGGAAAAAATTTAATTTTCTGCAACGTTCCCCAACAGTGGCATCATGAGCTAGGTCTATGCGTAGTTCTCTTTGCACGAGTAGAACACAATTTTGTTGTGGGCGTGGATTTTGTCATCTTACTTGCCTCTACTAGTCTTTTCTTGCTCAACGGTATTGTGGGATGAAGCGGCCCGGACCAACCTTACACGTACGCTTACGTGAGACCGGTTCCACCGACTGACATGCATTAGTTGCATAAGGTGGCTGGCGGGTGTCTGTCTCTCCCACTTTAGTTGGAGCGGAATCGATGAACAGGGCCCTTATGAAGGGTAAATAGAAGTTGACAAAATCACGTTGTGGTGATTCGTAGGTAAAAAAACGTTCTTGCTAGAACCCAATTGCAGCCACGTAAAAGATGCAACAACAATTAGAGGACGTCTAACTTGTTTTTGCAGCGATTGATCATGTGATGTGATATGGCCAGAAGTTGTGATGAATGATGAATTGTGATGTATGAGATCATGTTCTTTGTAATAGGATTCACGACTTGCATGTCGATGAGTATGACAACCGGCAGGAGCCATAGGAGTTGTCTTTATTTTTTGTATGACCTGCGTGTCATTGAAGAACGCCATGTAACTCACTTTACTTTATTGCTAAACGCGTTAGCCATAGAAGTAGAAGTAGTCGTTGGCGTGACAACTTCATGAAGACACGATGATGGAGATCATGGTGTCAAGCCGGTGACAAGATGATCATGGAGCCCCGAAGATGAAGATCAATGGAGCTATATGATATTGGCCATATCATGTCACAACTATATAATTGCATGTGATGTTTATTATGTTTATGCATCTTGTTTACTTAGGACGACGGTAGTAAATAAGATGATCCCTTACAAAAATTTCAAGAAGTGTTCTTCCCTAACTGTGCACCGTTGCTACAGTTCGTCACTTCTAAGCACCACGTGATGATCGGGTGTGATGGATTCTTACGTTCACATACAACGGGTGTAAGACAGTTTTACACAGCGAAAACACTTAGGGTTAACTTGACGAGCCTAGCATGTGCAGACATGGCCTCGGAACACGGAGACCGAAAGGTCGAACACGAGTCGTATGGAAGATATGATCAACATGAGAATGTTCACCGACGATGACTAGTCCGTCTCACGTGATGATCGGACACGGGCTAGTCGACTCGGATCGTGTAACACTTAGATGACTAGAGGGATGTCTAATCTAAGTGGGAGTTCATAATTTGATTAGAACTTTATTATCATGAACTTAGTCTAAAACCTTTGCAAATATGTCTTGTAGATCAATGGCCAACGCTAATGTCAACATGAACTTCAACGCGTTCCTAGAGAAAACCAAGCTGAAAGATGACGGCAGCAACTATACGGACTGGGTCCGGAACCTGAGGATCATCCTCATAGCTGCCAGGAAACAATATGTCCTAGAAGGACCGCTAGGTGACGCTCCCGTCCCAGAGAACCAAGACATTATGAATGCTTGGCAAACTCGCGCTGATGATTACTCCCTCGTTCAGTGCGGCATGCTTTACAGCTTAGAACCGGGGCTCCAAAAGCGTTTTGAGCACCACGGAGCATATGAGATGTTCGAAGAGCTGAAACTAGTTTTTCAAGCTCATGCCCGGGTCGAGAGATATGATGTCTCCGACAAGTTCTACAGTTGTAAGATGGAGGAAAACAGTTCTGTCAGTGAGCACATCCTGAAGATGTCTGGGTTGCACAACCGTATGACCCAGCTGAAAATTAACCTCCCAGATGAGGCGGTCATTGACAGAATCCTCCAGTCGCTCCCACCAAGCTACAAGAGCTTTGTGATGAACTACAACATGCAGGGGATGGAAAAGACCATTCCTGAAGTGTTCTCGATGCTGAAGTCAGCAGAGGCTGAAATCAAGAAAGAACATCAAGTGTTGATGGTCAATAAGACCACTAAGTTCAAGAAGGGCAAGGGTAAGAAGAACTTTAAGAAGGACGGCAAAGATGTTGTCGCGCCTGGTAAGCCAGTTACCGGGAAGAAGTCAAAGAATGGACCCAAGCCTGAGACTGAGTGCTTTTATTGCAAGGGGAAGGGTCACTGGAAGCGGAACTGCCCCAAATACTTAGCGGATAAGAAGGCCGGCAAAACCAAAGGTATATTTGATATACATGTGATTGATGTGTACCTTACCAGTACTCGTAGTAACTCCTGGGTATTTGATACCGGTGCCGTTGCTCATATTTGTAACTCACAGCAGGAGCTACAGAATAAACGGAGACTGGCGAAGGACGAGGTGACGATGCGCGTCGGGAATGGTTCTAGAGTCGATGTGATCGCCGTCGGCACGCTGCCTCTACATTTACCTACGGGATTAGTTTTGAACCTTAATAATTGTTATTTAGTGCCAAGTTTGAGCATGAACATTGTATCTGGATCTCGTTTAATACGAGATGGCTACTCATTTAAGTCTGAGAATAATGGTTGTTCGATTTATATGAGAGATATGTTTTATGGTCATGCTCCGATGGTCAATGGTTTATTCTTAATGAATCTCAAGCGTAATATTACACATGTTCATAGTGTAGATGCCAAAAGATTTAAAGTTGATAACGATAGTCCCACATACTTGTGGCACTGCCGCCTTGGTCACATTGGTGTCAAGCGCATGAAGAAGCTCCATGCCGATGGACTTTTAGAGTCTCTTGATTATGAATCGTTTGACACATGCGAACCATGCCTTTTGGGCAAAATGACCAAGACTCCGTTCTCCGGAACAATGGAGCGAGCAACCAACTTGTTGGAAATCATACATACCGATGTGTGCGGTCCAATGAGCGTTGAGGCTCGCGGAGGATATCGTTATGTTCTCACTCTCACAGATGACTTGAGTAGATATGGGTATGTCTACTTGATGAAACACAAGTCTGAGACCTTTGAAAAGTTCAAGGAATTTCAGAATGAGGTAGAGAATCAACGTGACCGAAAGATAAAATTCTTACGATCAGATCGTGGAGGAGAATACTTAAGTCACGAATTTGGTACACACTTAAGGAAATGTGGAATCGTTTCACAGCTCACGCCGCCTGGAACACCTCAGCGAAACGGTGTGTCCGAACGTCGTAATCGCACCCTATTGGATATGGTGCGGTCTATGATGTCTCTTACCGATTTACCGCTATCATTTTGGGGATACGCTCTAGAGACAGCTACATTCACTTTAAATAGGGCACCGTCTAAATCCGTTGAGACGACACCGTATGAATTATGGTTTGGAAAGAAACCTAAGCTGTCGTTTCTAAAAGTTTGGGGATGTGATGCTTATGTCAAGAAACTTCAACCTGAAAAGCTCGAACCCAAGTCGGAAAAATGCGTATTCATAGGATACCCTAAGGAAACTGTCGGGTATACCTTCTACTTAAGATCCGAAGGCAAGATCTTTGTTGCCAAGAACGGATGCTTTCTAGAAAAAGAGTTTCTCTCGAAAGAAGTAAGTGGGAGGAAAGTAGAACTCGATGAAGTACTACCTCTTGAGCGGGAAAGTGGCGCAGTGCAGGAAACCGTTCCTGTGATGCCCACACCAACTGAAGAGGAAAACAATGATGATGATCAAGGTACTTCGGATCAAGTTACTGCTGAACTTCGTAGGTCCACAAGGACACGTTCCGCACCAGAGTGGTACGGCAACCCTGTCCTGGAAATCATGTTGTTAGACAACAATGAACCTTCGAACTATGAAGAAGCGATGGCGGGCCCGGATTCCAACAAATGGCTTGAAGCCATGAAATCCGAGATAGAATCCATGTATGAAAACAAAGTATGGACTTTGACAGACTTGCCCGATGATCGGCGAGCGATAGAAAACAAATGGATCTTTAAGAAGAAGACAGACGCGGATGGTAATGTCACCATCTATAAAGCTCGACTTGTTGCTAAGGGTTATCGACAGGTTCAAGGGATTGACTACGACGAGACATTCTCTCCCGTAGCGAAGCTAAAGTCCGTCCGAATCATGTTAGCAATTGCCGCATACTATGATTATGAGATATGGCAAATGGACGTCAAAACGGCATTCCTTAACGGACATCTTAAGGAAGAGCTGTATATGATGCAGCCGGAAGGTTTTGTCGATCCTCGGAACGCTAACAAAGTATGCAAGCTCCAGCGATCCATTTATGGACTGGTGCAAGCATCTCGGAGTTGGAACATTCGCTTTGATGAGATGATCAAAGCGTTTGGGTTTATGCAGACTTATGGAGAAGCCTGCGTTTACAAGAAAGTGAGTGGGAGCTCTGTAGCATTTCTCATATTATATGTAGATGACATACTCTTGATGGGAAATAATATAGAATTTCTGGACAGCATTAAGGCCTACTTGAATAAGTGTTTTTCAATGAAGGACCTTGGAGAAGCTGCTTATATATTAGGCATCAAGATCTATAGAGATAGATCGAGACGCCTCATAGGTCTTTCACAAAGCACATACCTTGATAAGATTTTGAAGAGGTTCAAAATGGATCAGTCCAAGAAGGGGTTCTTGCCTGTGTTACAAGGTGTGAGATTGAGCTCGGCTCAGTCACCGACCACGGCAAAAGATAAAGAAGAGATGAGTGTCATCCCCTATGCTTCAGCCATAGGATCTATTATGTATGCCATGCTGTGTACCAGACCCGATGTAAACCTTGCCGTAAGTTTGGTAGCAAGATACCAAAGTAATCCCGGCAAGGAACACTGGACAGCGGTCAAGAATATCCTGAAGTACCTGAAAAGGACGAAGGACATGTTTCTCGTTTATGGAGGAGACAAAGAGCTCGTCGTAAAGGGTTACATCGACGCTAGCTTCGACTCAGATCTGGATGACTCTAAGTCACAAACCGGATACGTGTATATGTTGAATGGTGGAGCAGTAAGCTGGTGCAGCTGCAAGCAGAGCGTCGTGGCGGGATCTACGTGTGAAGCGGAGTACATGGCAGCCTCGGAGGCAGCGCATGAAGCGATTTGGGTGAAGGAGTTCATCACCGACCTAGGAGTCATACCCAATGCGTCGGGGCCGATCAAACTCTTCTGTGACAACACTGGAGCTATTGCCCTCGCCAAGGAGCCCAGGTTTCACAAGAAGACCAGGCACATCAAGCATCGTTTCAACTCCATCCGTGAAAATGTTCAAGATGGAGACATAGAGATTTGCAAAGTGCACACGGATCTGAATGTCGCAGATCCGCTGACTAAACCTCTCTCGCGTGCAAAACATGATCAACACCAGAATTCTATGGGTGTTTGATTCATCACAATGTAACTAGATTGGTGACTCTAGTGCAAGTGGGAGACTGTTGGAAATATGCCCTAGAGGCAATAATAAAAGTATTATTATATTTCAATGTTCATGATAAATGTCTTTTATTCATGCTATAACTGTATTATCCGGAAATCGTAATACACGTGTGAATACTTAGACCACAATATGTCCCTGGTGAGCCTCTAGTTGACTAGCTCGTTGTGATCAACAGATAGTCATGGTTTCCTGACTATGGACATTGGATGTCGTTGATAACGGGATCACATCATTAGGAGAATGATGTGATGGACAAGACCCAATCCTAAGCATAGCATAAAAGATCGTGTAGTTCGTTTTGCTAGAGCTTTGCCAGTGTCAAGTATCTCTTCCTTCGACCATGAGATCGTGTAACTCCCGGATACCGTAAGAGTGCCTTGGGTGTATCAAACGTCACAACATAACTGGGTGACTATAAAGGTGCATTACAGGTATCTCCGAAAGTATCTGTTGGGTTGACACGGATCGAGACTGGGATTTGTCACTCCGTATGACGGAGAGGTATCTCTGGGCCCACTCGGTAATGCATCATCATAATGAGCTCAATGTGACCAAGGTGTTGGACACGGGATCATGCATTACGGTACGAGTAAAGTGACTTGCCGGTAACGAGACTGAACAAGGTATTGGGATACCGACGATCGAGTCTCGGGCAAGTAACGTACCGATTGACAAAGGGAATTGCATACAGGGTTTGATCGAATCCTCGACATCGTGGTTCATCCGATGACAACATCGAGGAGCATGTGGGAGCCATCATGGGTATCCAAATCCCGCTGTTGGTTATTGACTGAGAGCATCTCGGTCATGTCTGCATGTCTCCCGAACCCGTAGGGTCTACACACTTAAGGTTCGGTGACGCTAGGGTTATTAGGAAGACTAGTATGTGACTACCGAATGTTGTTCGGAGTCCCGGATGGGATCCTGGACGTCACGAGGAGATCCGGAAGGGTCCGGAGGTAAAGATTTATATATGGGAAGTTGTCAAACGGACACCGGGAAGTTTCGGGGTCATACCGGTATTGTACCGGGGCCACCGGAAGGGTTCCGGGGGTCCACCGGGAGGGGCCACCCCTCCCGGGGGGCCACATGGGCTGCGTGGAGCAGGGAGCCAGCCCCTGGTGGGCTGGCCGCACCCCCCTCCCTTGGGCCCATGCGCCTAGGGTTGAGGGGGAACCCTAGAGGGGGCGGCCCCCTTGGCTTGGGGGGCAAGCCACCCTCTCCCCTCTCCCCTAGGCCGCCGCACCCCCCATAGATGGGTTCTAGGGGGCCGGCCCCCTTCTCCCTTCCCCCTATAAATAGAGGGGTGAGGGGAGGGCAGCCGCACCACCCTCCAAGGCGCAGCCCTCCCCTCCCAACACCTCTCCTCCTCCGTCGTGTGCTTGGCGAAGCCCTGTCGGAGTACTGCCTCTCCACCATCACCACGCCGTCGTGCTGCCGGTGGAGCTGTCTTCCTTAACCTCTCCTTCCCCTTGCTGGATCAAGAAGGAGGAGACGTCTCCCGTCCCGTACGTGTGTTGAACGCGGAGGTGCTGTCCGTTCAGCACTTGGTCATCGGTGATTCGAATCACGTCGAGTACGACTACATCATCACCTTGCAAGCTTCCGCACACGATCTACAAGTGGTATGTAGATGCAAACTCTCTCCCTTGACTCGTTGCTTAGATGAACTCATAGATGGATCTTGGTGAAACCGTAGGAAAAATTTTAATTTTCTGCAACGTTCCCCATCACCCAACAGGCCTCCCCAGGTGTTTTTTCCGCGTCGGTGCCGAAAAAATGCCCCAGTCGCGCCCCCAGGATGCCGAATTCCGCCGACTCGGCCTGTTTTTGCGCCCGGCGATCGCAGGCCGAACTCGGTGCACTGGGGGCGCTCGGGGGCTCCGGCGCAAGGGGAAAGCGCTCTTGGGGCCACATTGTCAGGCGAAAAGTCAAGCCACCCGTCCAGATTCGCCTCCGACCCCCCTCCCCCCTGCGCTTGGCCGCCACCCTGCCGATTCCGGCGCCGTCCACCACCCACCGCAGCTAGATAGATCAATCCCCGCAGGAAAAAAGAAGAGGTTTCGCCGAGGCAGCCTCCGCCGCCGTCCGGGCAACTTTTCCGGCGTTTCGGCTGCGCAGGGCCTGTACACCGGCGGGTTTGCGCCCACCTCGCCCGCAAGGTGTTCAGTTATTTGCCCGGCCCGGTGTTGGACTCCGAAGACGAGGAGGCGCTCGCGGCATTGCTGGAGGAGGAAGCTGAAGCCGACGTCCAGGAGCAGGAGCATCTCATGGTGCTCGCCGCCCTCGTCGGCCTGCTCGCGAGCAGTGAAAAGCCGCAGCGAGGTGGCTCGGCGCCTGGGCGGGTGATAGCAAAGAACCAGCATTGTCTGGAAGGCTACTGCATGCTCTACTCGGACGACTTCATCGACGCTCCATTGCACGGTGAGAAAACATTTCGGCGCCATTATCGGATGAGCCGAAAGGTTTTCCTCGGGATTGTGAATTCCATCCGAGAGTTCGAAAGCTACTTCAAGTGCAAGATGGATTGCACCGGCACACTTGGATTCACCTCAATCCAGAAGTGCACGATAGCTGTGGGGATGCTTGCATACGGAGCTCCCAGTGATGCACTCGACGACTATGGGCGCATGGCCGAGTCCACCACCATTGAGTGTTTCTACAAGTTCTGCAGGGCAGTGGTGGCAGTGTTTGGACCGCAATACTTGCGAACACCCAATGCAGAAGACACTGCTCAGATCCTAGCACAGAATGCAGCAAGAGGATTTCCTGGGATGCTTGGAAGCATCGACTGCATGCATTGGAAATGTAAGAACTGTCCATTTGCTTGGCAGGGATTGTACAAAGGCGCCAAAGGCGGTTGCAGTGTGGTACTTGAGGCAGTGGCCATACAGGACCTCTGGATTTGGCACTCTTTCTTTGGGATGCCAGGAACTCACAATGACTTCAACGTCCTGCAGTGCTCCCCTGTCTTTGCCAAGCTTGTTGAAGGTCATTCTCCTCCGGTGAACTTTGAGGTCAATGGGTGGCACTACAACAAGGGGTACTATCTAGCTGATGGCATCTATCCGAGATGGTCGACATTTGTGAAGACCATCTCAAACCCTGTGCCGGGAGGCAAGAACGCCTTCTTTGCGAAGGTTTAGGAGGCTTGCAGGAAGGATGTCGAGCGGGCATTTGGTGTGCTCCAATCTCGATTTGCCGTTGTCCGGTTCCCTGCTCAGACCTGGTCGAAAGATCAAATGTGGGAGATCATGACTTAGTGTGTCATCTTGCACAACATGATCATTGAGAGCGAGCAGGAAGAGCCAGTGTTTGACACTGAACCATATTACAGGCAGGGTCCTTTTGCCCAAGTTGATCACCAGCTACCGGCAACCTGGACTGACTAACTCAATATGCGTCAGGAGATTCGAGACCCACAGGTGCATCAAGAATTGCAACACGATCTGGTGGAGAACCTATAGAGGCTCAAGGGCGAGGCCGGGGCGACGCGGGAATGACGTGTGATGAAACTTGAGTTTTTATTTGTTAAACTATATAATTTGTATTGAACTATTTGTTGAACTATTTGCTTTATGTGATGAAACACGCCGAACCATGCCGAACTATGTGTATTTGTATATGAAAAATCACGCCGAACCGCGCCGAATATGGGCCGATTCACGCAGATTACCGTTTTTGGACACAATTAAACCGAATACTGGGCCGATATCGGCGCCTGGGGGCGACGGCTGGGTGCCCAACCGCCCGGCGTCGAGTATACCGCCGGCTCACCAACAGGCCGCTCTTTTTCGACGCCGTGTGGGCCGAACGGCTGGAGATGCTCTTAGCACTAGCAAACGTACAAACTGCGGTAGAGTAGTTTTCTCTCTGATGCAGCTGCGGCGGCAGATTAGGTAGAACCCCGTGACGCCTTCCTCGCAGTCCGTGTAAAACGAGATCCCTGTCAGTCTGACAGTGTCAGATGTTACTCCCTCGAGAGTTGCAGAAAAACCGTCGTGATATCATGCAAACTTGTTTAATCACATGCTGTAAGCATAGGCCAAATCCGATAATTGTTAACCTCGATTTGCGTCACTGACACTGTGCTTGTCCATACGTACGTGCACCTTTTTTTTGAGATACAGTTATAATCATACGTACGTACACAGGAAGGTCATCGGCGCGCGGTACTACCTCAAGGCGTACGAGGCCCACCACGGCAGGCTGAACGCCACCAACGCGTACCGCTCGCCGCGCGACCACGACGGCCACGGCACCCACACCGCGTCCACCGTCGCGGGCCGCACTGTGCCGGGCGTGGCGGCGCTCGGCGGGTTCGCGGCCGGCACGGCCTCGGGCGGCGCGCCGCTCGCCCGCCTCGCCATCTACAAGGTGTGCTGGCCCATCCCGGGGCCCAACCCCAACATCGAGAACACATGCTTCGACGCCGACATGCTCGCGGCCATGGACGACGCGGTCGGCGACGGCGTCGACGTGATGAGCGTCTCCATCGGGTCCTCCGGGAAGCCGCCCCGGCTACCGGACGACGGCATCGCCGTCGGCGCGCTGCACGCCGCCAGGCGCGGCGTGGTCGTCGTGTGCAGCGGTGGGAACTCTGGCCCCGCGCCGGCCACCGTGTCGAACCTTGCACCGTGGATACTCACGGTCGGCGCCAGCAGCATCGACCGCTCTTTCAACTCCCCGATCACGCTTGGCAATGGCATGGTGATCATGGTAAGCGCCTAAGGAATTTGCATGTCACGTAACGTAGTACACTATCTTGTTCTCTTGTAAGCTGGACTGACGCGTGATTTACCGTACTTTATTACCAGGGACAAACGGTAACACCATATCAACTGCCGCCGAACAGGACGTATCCAATGGTTTATGCAGCACAGGCCGTGGTTCCTGGCACTCCCGCCAACGTTACCAAGTAATTAACAATCCAACTGTACTGAATGAAATCTCTTTAAAAATATACAGCATTAGTGCTAACAATCACACAAACTAATTGAACAAGGTTCAAATTTGGTATTTGGACGCAGCCAATGCCTGCCGAATTCGCTCTCGCCGCAGAAGGTGCGAGGCAAAATCGTGGTGTGCTTGAGGGGGAGCGGCCTGAGGGTGGGCAAAGGCCTGGAGGTGAAGCGGGCGGGCGGCGCGGCGATTGTGCTCGGCAACCCGCCATTGTACGGCAGCGAGGTCCCCGTCGACGCGCACGTGCTCCCCGGAACGGCAGTGTCCATGGCCGACGTGAACACCATCCTCAAGTACATTAACTCCAGCGCGAACCCAACCGCTTACCTGGAGCGCTCGAGGACAGTCGTGGACGTGAAGCCGTCGCCGGTGATGGCGCAGTTCTCGTCGCGTGGCCCCAACGTCCTCGAGCCCAGCATTCTCAAGGTACGTACTCCCGTGCGCAAACGGCATGCATTTGTATTTGCATCTTCTCCAGACGGATATGTTATTGGTTACTAGCATGGTGTTATCTATCTGTGCTGTGCTAACTGCATGCGATGTGTGCGTGCAGCCTGACGTTACGGCGCCGGGCCTGAACATCCTGGCGGCGTGGAGCGAGGCGTCGTCGCCCACAAAGCTCGACGGCGACAATCGCGTGGTGAAGTACAACATCATCTCGGGGACATCAATGTCGTGCCCGCATGTCTCCGCCACCGCCGTCCTCCTCAAGTCTGCCCACCCCGACTGGAGCGCCGCCGCAATCCGATCAGCCATCATGACCACCGGTAATGTCTGATTTTTTTTTCACGAATACGCAACGCCATTTGTATTGGGCCGGGTTCTGCTTTTCTTTTCTTTGATTGAGAATGCAACTTGGGAGCTGTGTGTGTGTCGTTCTTACAGCAACAGCTAACAACGCGGAAAGCGGCCCAATAATGAACGCGGACGGAACGGTGGCGGGGCCCATGGACTATGGCTCGGGCCACATCAGGCCCAGGCACGCGCTGGACCCGGGCCTCGTGTACGACGCGTCCTTCCAGGACTACCTCCTCTACGCCTGCGCCAGCGGCGGCGCGCAGCTCGACCGCTCGTTCCCGTGCCCGGCGACCCCGCCGCGTCCGCACGAGCTCAACTACCCTTCCGTCGCCATCCACGGCCTCAACGGGTCCGCCACCGTGCGCCGGACGGTGACCAACGTCGGCGAGCACGGGGCGCATTACAGCGTCGCCGTGGTCGAGCCCATGGGCTTCTCCGTGAAGGTCTCGCCGACGAGCCTCGCCTTCGCACGCGCCGGGGAGAAGAAGACCTTCACGATAAAGATCGCAGCGACGGAGAAGAGAAGTCGGCGTCCGAAGAGGAAATATCTGGCAGGCTCGTACACGTGGAGCGACGGAGTCCATGCTGTGAGGAGCCCCGTCGTGGTTCTCGTCGCGTGATCGTTCGCTCTTGCCATTACTGGTACTGGCCAGATTGAAGAATAGATGATGAACACGTACAAAACTATTGTGAAATCTATGCGGGTCACGAGCCAAAACTACTGCCTCGTTGTGCATGTGCTGTACGCCAAAAGGATGGCGGGTTCGTGTCCCGTTCTGGAGTCTCGGGATGCCAATGGCTGCGCGCATCCGCATCCTTATCCACGGACCACACCGTGCGTGCGCCACCGTCAGTCTTCACCGGCGCCCGTGGCCTGCAGGCCAACCACACCCATTGTCCAAACCCCGCAACGTTACAGGTGTATGACCAGCAGCGGTAGTTCACGCCAACACGACACAGTCCGCGTGCTTTCGTGCATGATGCCACAGTAGAAAGCCGTCGACGCGGGAGTCCTCGCTAGAGTCCAGGATCGCAGGATATACCACGAGCCCACGCATGTACGGACCGCTGGTAGCTTGTCTTTTTTCCGTTCCAGCGCGCGCTGAAAATTCTGGGGCTGCTTGGATATTCTCTATCGACATAAAGTTCGCGAAAACGATGGCAAGAGTGACGCTCCACTTCGTATTCACTTGCACAAAGATTTTTACCAAGTTTATATACCTTAGTACTGCAGTAACATGCATGGTCCTTAAGTGTAATTTCTGGAAGAAAAAGAGAGCTGCCAGAAACTTTCGGCGCGATGATTTGGTGTGGGGATTTCTCACTTCTGAGAGTGTCTGAACCCATCAACAAGCTTACACAGGCTTGCCAGCACCTGGAACTTTTGTTGAACTAGATGACCCGGTTGCGCCAATGGCGCAAGAACCCAGTTAGAAACGATGTTAGTAGGGAGTAAGTAGATGTAGATGGCTCAAGAACCCAATTAGAAACGATGTTAGTAGGGAGTAAGTAGATTAGATGACAATGTAATATGAATTGTATTAATTTAGATCAACTTTCAGATGGAAACAATATATTGTTCGGAAGGGGGAGTACTGTTACGTGTATACAATGTCAGATACAATAATAGTGTTCTAAGCATGCAGTTTAGTATCAATAGTATCTGCGTTCATAGTGCGAAACTATACATAGGTAACCGGACAGCTCGATCGGTTTCCTTATTGAATGTATAGTTACGTGATTGATTTTGCTTATTCTAGGATGAGAATCGTTTCCAACTTTTATTAGAGAAAAAGATGAGAATCGTTCATACATGTCATGTTATTTTTTATGTACGTGCTTACTGTTGCGTGTAATGTTTTCATCTTTTAATCTGAGTCATTTTGATCAAAATCAACAGAATATATATTGTTAGCATATGTGGACGAACGTCATCCCTTGTTTGTCTTCTGAAGAAATACCTCATGTCAACGATTGAAAGATCTAGCTTGCCACGTCATTATAATTCGTCATTGACCTATTATATATTGAAATTCATTGTTAGTTAGAAAGAGGAAAATTCGCTATAACATCTTGCAAAAATAGGTAAAATATTTGGTGGACCACATATAAAAATTTACAGTTTGGACAGTCCAGAGAAGACAAAATATGCTAGAAAATATCATATAAATATAAAAGCAAAACATGAATAATTCGTACACTGACCTATTATATATTAAAATTCATTGTTAGTTAGAAAGAGGAAAATTCGCTAGAACATCTTGCAGAAAGTAGGCAAAATATTTGGTGGACCACATATAAAAATTTACAGTTTGGACAGTCCAGAGAAAACAAAATATGCTAGAAAATATCATATAAATATAAAAGACAAGCATGAATAATTCGTACATTGACCTCATTGACCTATTATATATTAAAATTCATTGTTAGTTAGAAAAGAGGAAATTTCTCTAGAACATCTTGCAGAAAGTAGGCAAAATATTTAGTGGACCATACATAAAAGTTGCAGTTTGGACGCCCAGAGAAAACAAAATATGCTAGAAAATAGTATCATATAAATATAAACGCACAATATGAGAATTTCATTTGGTAGACATTTTTTAATATCAATGTGTAGCCTTTAGATAGATATAAAAAATTGTAACCATACACTATACAACCTTTGATTCTTAATCAACCAAATCATATAAAAAATAGCCAACACATCGGTCATCTACGTAGGAAATATGTAGTTATTTCACAACAAAGTGCTCTCTCGCACACATGCATCATGCATATCCCATCTTGTATAAAAAAATGCCATGCATATTCCATCTACAAAATTAACATAAATGCATATACTCGGGCAAAAAACAATGTCTCATAAACGCATGCATAAATGATGTATATGTATCCAAGATGGTATGTTCCCATATTGTAGCTGCTACCCATGATGAATCAATTACTGTACGTGCCTAGCAAGAGAGAGATCAATCAAGACTGACCTGTTCACATGAAGACGCATGCGTACGTGTGTGTTTGTGTTGTGATCGCCCGAAGCTCCTTGACTCAACTTGACTGCGCCGCCACAACCATTGACTCAGCGACAACTCTGCCAGGCCATTGCGTACCTGTCCCGTGACATGCGCCATCGGCCGTCGCCTATGCGGCCGTCGTAGCCGTCGCCGCCACAGCCACTGTTTAGGTTATCTTCTACGATTCATAAACATCGATCCAGCCAGTAGCTATTCATATTCCTCCTCATGCCGGCAGTGCACAATCACGTACTTCTTCGATCATTGTTATGCCGGCAGCAGGCTCCACGTCCGTGCATCGGCGAGATCGCGCGAATCACGGTCACGTCATGGTCCTTGGCTTGTTGCTTCGAGAAGACAGAACCCTAGGTATGCATGCACGGTCAATCAGGAAATATTCATGTATTTGGCCTTGTCTAACTCATAATAGGCATCCTATGCCGGTACGCTAGAGCATGTTGGAGTCGTATTATCTACTCGTTCCAAATTACCTATACTTTCCGTGTCAATTTTTTTTCTATAACACCCTTTCCGTGTCAATCTGATTTGATCTGATTGCTTCTCCTATCCATAACGTTTGGCTTCGGTTGGAACATACTTTTGTACGTGACGTCCTATATTGTTTCTACCTAAGTCTATTTTGTATGTAACGTTTACACCTTTAAATCTGAACCCTTAATATCTAAAATTAGCGGTCAAGATAATTTAATCTGTGTGGGCTAACGTAATGGCTTGTTTGACTCTTGTTTGAAATCAAAAAATAAATTAAATTGGATATAATGGTTAGTAGATGCCTCTATCCAAATGGATTATGTTACAATGTACTAACCACTTGGTGTTTTTCAGAAGAAATATCTCATTAGTAATAATTTTGAGCCGGCAGTAGAATATTATCTGTTACTGTTGAATTGGATTTCTATTTGTGTGTGCACGTGACCTCAAAGATAAAGAATACAACCATGCCAAGTGCTGAGAGACAAAAACACAGCCAATAATTGCTTCACCAACTGCCACCACGACGCGCAGCGCTGACCACGTGTCTAGCATGACTGCTGGTCTTGGTTCCATCGACCAGTTCAAGGTATGCGTCATGTTCCTCTCCCCACTGTACTGAAGTGAGAACACCTTGGGCTCCATCTTCGCGGTGGATCACACTACAGCTTGGCAGCGGAGCGGCTCCTGCTGCAGCTCGGAGGTGCTCCGGCTCCATCTGCATCTCAGCGACCCAGCAGATCGGAGGAGCTGCGCCTCCATCTGCATCTCAGGCGGCCCAGCAGCTCCCGCTGCAGCTCGGAGCTGTGGAATCGGCATATGGCGCCACCCTTGCTTGTATCCGCGACCCACTGTGAGTGGAAACAGAATCTCATTATCATTCTCGTAGCTGATTGGAGTAACTACTGGCCTTTCAACAGGATGATCAACAAAGCATGTTGTTGGTCAGGGTTGATTAAAATCAAGCTTCCTTGCAGGTCCAGGCTCAATCAGTTGAGAATTCCTAGAAGGTCTGGACTCAACCAAATGAAGCTCCTCTGCAGGCCCAGGTTGAGTACTGGACTCAATCAAATCAAGTTTCTTTGTAGGTGCGGACTCGACCAAATCAGGCTTCTGTAATGGTCCTCGTTCGATTTTTTCAGGAGGTCCAGACACAATCAAATCAGGCTTTGCTGCAGATGACTCAGATCAAATCATACTTCAGTATGCTCACAGTAATCACATAAAGTAAACTACCATTTGAGGTGGATTCACCATCCGGCAGGCTTTCGCCATTGCTTCTGCTGCACTCATCATCATGCTGGCTCTGGACATTGCTCTCACTGATGCATCACCATGTGGACTGTCAGTGTTATAAGGAGCATGCTGGCGGTAAGTGGTGATCTTGGAGACTGATGATCTGACACTGACTCTAGGAATCCCATCCACAGGTCCGAGTTCAGTACTCCTAGAAAAGGTAATTACTATTGCTTCCTCCACGGGTCCGAATTCAGTACTGAAGAATCTGCTAAGGTAGGCTACCAGAAAAGAACGCCAAAGAAAGTGTTAGAAGTACATTCATGTTCACTGTGTTGAACATAACTGGTTCAGGATTATGAAGCTATACCATCGTGTACCGAAAGCGGGAGACACCCAACACAAAACTGTATACATGGTACACTTTTATTTTAGTTTGTACAGTTTTGTACAGTTTTGTGTTAAGGCATGTTAAGGTACTGTTGTAGTAGGACACCTACTCACAAAATCTTTGTTGGGTGTCTCCGAAATAAAACTGTACCTTAACATAATCCTGAACCAGTTATGTTCAACACAATAGAAATCCGAAATAAAATTGTACCTTAACACAATAGTTGTACCTTAACACAAAACTGTACAAACTAAAATAAATACATGTCAACATGCCTAATAACTTTGAAAGTCGGAGTCCTACTACAACAGTTCACACTCAATAGTCAGAAGAGGCTAATTAAGGTACTGGTATAAGGTACTTAATTGTGATACCTAATATCTAGCCTTAAAGAATTTAGATAAGATGTCAAGGGTTCTTTAGTCTATAAATGGCACTCACCTGAACACTAAAGTCATGGTTGTCATTGCATAGCTCTAGACTAAATAATAAGGGCATAACCAAAAGATTTAAGCATTAGTGCATGAACGAAGAGAAAATAAAATAAGCCTATAATGTCCCATGCTATATGCGCACCAAATCAGGGTAACAGAAGATCACCCATATGAAAAACGGAACTATGCGAGTATAAATTTTTAGGAAAATGATAAAATGGTGAGATTCATTGGGTAGTAAGGATTACAAGCTCGGGTATGTAAATTTGAACAAATAGAAGATTAAGAAAGGATAACACGCAACAAAAAAAGCTTGCAAAAAGTAGTAGTAATTTTACCTCGGTAACAGAAATAGTACCAAAAAATATTAGTTGGCATTTCCTCCGGATGGTGAATTTCCTGGAACAAAGAGCAGTAGGTATAATGCTGGTGTTACTTTCTTATGCAAGCACCAAAACTTCGCCAAAAAAAATATATTGGGAGCATTGTACCTTTATTATCCCTATAATCCTTGCCCTTGCTTCTAGACAATATGATGGCAGTGCAAGCTAGCCAGCATCTTCAGATTAGTCCATCCAAAAACACACCAAAGATAACAGTTGGATTGTATCATCCCTGAAACGACATTATTAGAAATTCAGTTGGCACTTAATAGTAAATAGAAGTGCAGGGCTTGCTTATCATGCAAAATAGGCAAGAGATAAGCAAAAATGGTATATACCAACAAAGAGTATATGTCAACCTAAACCTGAAGCAGTAAAAATAGCCATCCACTTGCTGAAGGAAGAAATAAATGAAATATCAGGGAGTTCGTGTATCTCCTGCTCTGAAAGTGTTGTATATGATAAAATCAAAAAAGCGGAAAGCCTAAAAGTGACCGAACAACACTTTCAATGAGGTTTTGTTTATGCAAATAGTATATATCACCCGACATAACCATGGCCAAAAATACAAGATGGGTCAATAAAACTCTCCATCAATTTTGCCATCGAAGCAAGATGATCTTTGTGTAACACCAATCATTAGAGAAACCTCAAATCCAACTATATGGAGTGACTTTCTGAAAGAGTCCTATTTACATCAGTATATTACTATCATCCTATTTGCATCAGTATATTACTATCTGATTATCAATTAACATCAAAAGTCAGTTACCACTAAACTGTGAAACACTCGGACTATGACAAAGGAGAGTTTAACTCAATCCTTTGGTTGATACAAAAGCTGCAGATAGTAGCTAAGTATTGCAGAGAAAGGGCAAAAGAGTACCAAATCTTCCATGAACGCAAGAAGATGCCATGAATGGATGATCTGGGTAATCTGATTCCTTTAAATGCAAAGATGGATTTGACCATCAATCATTATTTCTATGGCTCTGTAGCCAACACATATATTGGTAGCACCAAACAATATGTTCTCTGTTTGAGGTTTTAAAAGAGACAAAACCGTGAGAACTTGAAGAGAAAAAGAAATTCTTAAACTGAAGAAGGGAAAAAAGAGTAGATAGATCACACGCATACTACCATTATTCAGCATGTCCGGTCTATGATAGAACAATCAGCACTGATTCAGTAATTAGAAGGTCATTTCACGCATAGTGAAGATCACGAGGAATATATGTATTGGTGATGCTTTCCCTCCTCACCAGGCTGCTCCTTTTGTGGGGGTTGCGGTGAAACAAGTCTGCACAGAAAATCATGATTATGCATACCACCTAGAATAGAAATTAACCAGTGAGAAAGGTATATTTCATACAGAACAACTTTCCTGGCACCTTTACCAAGATAGGGAAAAGGTACTCGCTCAGTTCACTTATAAGACATTGTAGCCAATTCAGACATCACCCAAAACAGTTCATGTCAGTTGTCTGAAACGTCTTATAAAAGTGCACGGAGGGAGTATATCTAATTGTAACCACCTTCATATGATTCAATGAAAAAAATTCACAGGGTGTCACTTCTGCATAACAGGTTGATTTTACTGGAGAGAAAACTGAGTCGTACAACTTATTTGTTGGTGCAAATGTCCCTCTTGGACAGTCGTAAGAACCCATCTTTTGTAGTGCATGCATTACAGTCATTCCCTATTCCACCTACATTTACCCAGTAAAACCTCTACAGCCTGGACATTTTCTTTTAATACCAAACACATGTGCTCCCTTTTTAAGTGTGCGTTTGAAGCTTCAGAAAATTCAAAACGAATCTTACATGTACATGCCAGAGCGCACTATTTATCTTCAATGTTTTGTGAAGAGACATCATTTGATTTGCCATCTGCACCAAAACGACAAGAACGAGAGGCTAAAAAGCAGCTTCATCTGCTCTATTTTTCTGTTACAAGTTTCCTCATGCTTCCAAATGTTAAAAAAATCACACTCATCAATGATTGATTATTTTGTGAACTTGCAAAGTCATAATAATGAACCATTGATATGTGTGAATTTTCTTGAAACATTTTGAAGCTGATGAAAGGGTTCATATAGAAAGGGGAAAGAGGCGGACGTGAGAATACCTGCAGACACCACAGCAGCTATATACACCTCGACACTTGCAAAGTCATAATAAATGAACCATCGATATGTGTGAACTTTCTTGAAACATTTTGAAGCTGATGAAAAGGTTCATATAGAGAGGGGAAAGAGGCGGGCGTGAGAATACCCGTAGACACCACATCAGCTATATACACCTCAACACCATGTTGAGCATAGATAGTTCGTGATACCAAAATAAGATAAATCTTAGTGTACTGACACTAAAATTTTTGGATATTAGTTGCGGCCACGATTATGTGATATCTACCAAACTTAAAAAAAGTGAGATAACAAAAAGGGAGGCATTTAGGAATCATTTTTTTTCCTGGAGGCAAAGAATTTAAGTCCTAATGCCACTATCCCCCAATTCTCTCTCTCTCTATCTTTCTTAGAAAAGATGCATTCTATATAGAAAATAGGTAACTGGAATATAAGCAAAATAAAATAAATCATAACATCAAAATGAGGAACAAACGTGACTTTGTTAGAAAGAGAGAGAGATAATCCACCTTGTTCTTCACCAAAATCTTCCTCAGGATTCTTCTTCTCTTCTTTCTCAGATCTACACACATCATGTAAAGAAAAATCAAGAAATGAAAATCAACTTTAGCTAGCTGACAAGGTCTGGATGCATCAGGAAAAGTTAACTCTGCTCTCGTGTAGTGGGTTAATAAAGTTGAAGTTTGCTGACCATAAAAAAGTTGCTGACTAACTCCATGAACACCAGCAGGGAACATTGCCATGGGAGGACCAACAGTTTGAGCCATTGAAACAGGACGTGTTTGTGTAAACCGTGCCTGCAAAAAACAATAATTTTAGTGCCCGAAAATCTAGTTGCTGCACAAAAAAGAAATTTATGTAGTAGTATTCGAGAGATTTGTTTCATATGCATGCTTCAGGAAAGTATAGTGTAGGACGACATAAGGGGCCATGGTGATGGCCTGAACCTGCACGCCCGCCATGGTGCTCATCCTTCCATTTCCATTGTGATGGCCTGCCTGCAGAAACCAATCCAACCGCGGGGGTCATCCAGAAGAAGAAGAAGAAGAGGGTAGGAGGATGGAGGGCGTGCGTGCGTACCTTTGAAGTCTAGGTGCTGCAGCCCGTCGCGGGCGTCGAGGGCCACCGCAAGCTTCGCTCCCCACCCGACCAAGAGAAGGCCACCGCCGTCATCATCCATGGGTGGGTGTGGGGCTAGGGTTCCGCCCCCATCCATCGATCGTTCCATCCATCCATGGCCTTCCTCGAGGACCACTTGGACGACGACGCGCCGGTGCAGGTGCCGCTGCGGATCTGGGCATCGCTCTGCTCCTCGATCTGGGGCCTCCCCTCTCCTTCCCTTCCCTTCCCTTGCTTTGGAGAGGAAGGAAGGTGTCACCCATGGCTCGCCGTGCCGAGTTGAACGCCCTCCGTCCTTTTGCCAAGAGAAGAGAAACCAAGGGGAGGAGGAGAGGGCCATGGCGGCGGCGGAGTGCATGGGAGGAGATGGAGCGGGGCGTGGGGTGCGGGGCTTGAGACGGAAGGGGATTGGGGGCTAGGTTTTGACCGCACGCCCTGCAGCCCACGGTCGTTGCGGCCCATCCTCTTTTCGAGCTGAACGTGCGCGCATGCGCTCACCATGACTGCAACAGAGGGCCCATGCAGAAGGGTGGCCCAGGCGTCATCCACTGTAACCCGAACACACAACGTACAGAAAAACGAACGCCCAGATATATACCAGCGAGATAGAAAGTACAACTTCAGTGGACAGCAAGGCAGATCCTGGGGCTGGATGAATTTGAAACCGCGAGGGCGCTGAAACGGCGGGTAGTGTAGGAGGCTTTATATGTTAGACTAGTTAAGCAAAATAAAGCACACGTATGTCCCGCCGGGCAAGCCTAACGTGCAGTGGCTTGCAGTTTTGGTAGCTCCGTACGTCAAGCCAAGAAGCGTGACGCGATACTTTTGCTTTCGTTTTTCGGCCTTGGATATTGACGTGTCTCTTTCCCTTACTTGCAGTTAGCTGGTTGATTGACACTTGATATACGTTAAGTTCGTTCCAGCTAGGCCTAGGCGGGCGTGTGAAGTGCAGCAGAACAAGTGTTCCTGTCATAATCACCACTCTGTTCATCAGAAAGTTGCGTGTTTGGTTTTGGTATGTTGCACCGAGGGCTGTGCAAATCCGACCTGCTGACACCTGTTTTCTTATTACTCAAATCAGTTTTGTATTAGATCTTTTTTCTTAGTCAAATCTAGTTTATCTTATATTAGTATAATGTTGCATACAACCAGATACAGAGTAAATGAACCCACAAGCACAAAAATGACTCAAAAATGAACAACTATGACTATATGACCTGAAATTATCGCCAAAGGCGCAACTGAATTTGTAGTTGTTGCATTACCATAGCTCTGGTCGACAATGAGCAAAATCAAGAAATCCAACCACTGAAGTACCTGCAAATATATAGAGAGGAACACATGATCTGGAAGGAGGGCCTTGTTGACAGTAGGTTTCGCAATGTTATTAAGCCTCCGTTCCCCCGACTCTTCTTCCTTCCTTAAGTTCTAAAGAATGAGTTTTTGATGCCCAAACTAATGACCTGGTTTTAAAAGAGGAGTTCCCATATGAGAAAGAGGATTCTGAAGAAATAACGGGGTCTATGGATTTATAACCAAATAGAAATTCACATAGTTTACAAACATATGAATTTAAAATGTAGCAAATAAATTAAATAAAATAAAAACGATACAACTAATTGTTTCCTATGGGAATTCACATATACTCGGCCAAATTATTACGAAGTTTTTATAGGTTTCGAGATAAAGTAGTGCTTTGGGCCTTTCATGCGCAGCCTAGGTGGAAGGCGAAGAATATGAGATGACCGATCACGCAGTTCATGATGAAATTGGATGAAATGTGCAAACGTTGCCCTCCACTCACCGGCTCAACCAAATCACCCTGGTAATCCCACCCATTGGTCATAGATATTGTCATCACGCTCATCATCTACGATTATGTTATGCATGATCACACAGGTAGTCATCACCTCCCACATAGTTTCAACGCTCCATGTTGTAGTAGGGTGTCGAACAATAGCCCAGCGAGATTGAAGCACACCAAAAGCATGCTCCACTTCCTTCCTAGCACTCCCTTGTTCTTTGTCAAACCTAACCCTCTTCCGGCTCAGAGATTGTCTTCACAAATTTGGACCACGGAGGATAGATACCATCAGCTAGGTAGTATCCTTCGTTGTATTGCGGCCATTGAACTCATAGTTGACCTCTGGGGAATTGCCTTCTAAACTATCAAGAACATGGGAGAGCAATGAAGTACATTGATGTCATTATGAGAACCTGCCATGCCGAAAAAGGAGTGTCAAATCCAGAGATCTTGTGATGCCACAACTTCAAGTATAACATGCAACCATGAACATGTCCCTTATATTGCCCCTGCCAAGCAAATAGATAGTTCTTCCACTCCCAGTGCATACAATCTATACTTCCAAGCATCCCTGGAAAGCCTCTCGAAGCATTGATCGATAATAACCTGGTTGTATCCTCATCATTAGCTTCTCTCAAGTACTTCAGGCCAAACACATTAACCACGGCTTTGCAGAACATGTACCATGACTCAAGGCCTGCGGACTCACTCATGTGTGCGTGCTCATCAACTAGATCACCGGGAACTCCTTATGCAAGCACCCGAACAACTGCAATACATTTCTGATAAGAGGTGAGTACAACCTTTCCAAGGGCATCATACTTGCATTTGAAGTGATCCTCATAATTCACCACTCGCTGGCGAATACAGTTTTACAATGGTCTCGCCATCCGCAAGCATCGTCGAAAAAAACTTGGCAGGGAATAGTGGATTTGTGTGATGGAAATAATTGTTAAAGAGTAGGACATGGCCCCGTTCTTGATTCAACGCAGGTGCGTGAGCCTCGATCGACCCCTGAACATTGGACGCTGCCTCACAAACCCACAACTCTCATCGTCGGGGGATTCTTCGGACGATGATTAACATATGATGTTATTGTAAAGAAAAACTCATTCGAGTTATCCGTCATGATCGTTCATAGTGACGAATCTGTACCTCGCAAACAGGCCGGGCAAACGGCCGAACACCTAGTAGGCGTCGATGGCCAGGAGCATGGACGAGTCTCGGCCGGTGAAGACCCCGTCCTTTCCAGTTCCGAGAGCAGGGTCGTCGAACTCCACGGCCTCCGGTGGTGGCGTGCCGAGGGGCGGAAATGACCCCTGAGCAGGGTGTGGCACACAAGCTACACCGTCACGGCAAAGAGGCGGAAACAACGTCGGTGGTGGGGCGTCGGTGGTAGCTGGGCTTGGGTGGGGGGCGCCGGGGTGGCGGAGCGGATGGAGTCTAGGTGGCAGTGGCGAGGGTGAAGAGGCCGGGAGGTCGAGCTCGAAGGGTTTTGGGGTGTGGTGTTGGCTTGTGTGCGATCGAGAGGCGAGCCATGAAAGGATGTCGCAGGCATCCGTGGCGTGTCCACGCGACGGCCAAAATTTAAGCCGGAAACGAATCGAAGTGGACATGAAAACGGACAACAGTCCATTTGCATCAACCCGTTGGGCATAGTATTTTCTGCACGAACAAAAACAAATGTGCGAAAACAAAATGAGTCAACCCATTGGAGTTGCCAAAAGCACGCCGATGCGAAAAATCATTTGACAAGCCGTTCTCAAGTTCATCGAACCTAGCCCTCTGGACGTCTACTTCCTCACCGTTTCCCGTTGCATGTGGGCATCATCCTAGCTGATGCTACCGTACCAAAGTTAAGCTAGATTTTTATTTGGTCAAGTAGTCTAATCACCCCCCCCTCTAGACATACTTTCGATCCTACAACAAGTCAGAGAGGCGGTAGTGCCGCCGGAGCGGTACTACTGCTCTCACCAGCGGTACTATCGCGTAGTGTTGAGCGAGCAGGTGAAACAACGGTAGTAGAGACGGATAGTGCGGTAGTGCCGCACGGAGTGGTACTACCGCTTGATACTGCCGCTCTACTTCCGCTCGAAGAACAGAGCAGTACAGGAGGCATAAAATAAGCAATAGAGAAACAACGGCAGTTCCACCGGAGCGGTGCTTCCGATGCACTGTTAGAAGCCGAGTACATCTGCGGTAGTGGGGTGCTAGTCAGAGCCACAGTACCTAGGGAGCGGTACTACGGCGTTGAACCACCGCCCAACTACCGCTCATTTACAGAGCACTAAAAATAAGCGGAAGTGCTAGTAGCACTGAACTGCGGTAGTACAGCTGGAGCGGTACTACCGCTTATATGCCTTAAGTAAGCCCATGCATAAGATAGGAAAAGCTCCAGTACCGGGAAGGAAAGTGGGTGCAAAAAGACTATGTACGTGCTGATTCCACCCAAGCCTTTTTGAAGTGGACCCATTCTTAATAGTATGGTGATCCTACGACTCAAATCCATAAAAAATGAAACGCAAGAAAAACAACCGTCTTCTCTATATATCTCTGAGGGGCACAAATCATCTTGTGCCTATGATAGATTCTCTGAAATGCTCAATGCCACGATTAGTCCACAAAAGCATTGTCATCAATCACCAAAACCACCAAGGGAGAAATATGCCCTAACAACATGGCCCCGTTCTTGATTTAACGTAGGTGCATGGCCCTTGATCGACCCCTGAACAATGGATGTGGCCTCACAAACCCACAACATCTATCTCATCGTCGGACGATTCTTCAGACGATGATTAACATATACTATTATTGTAAAGAAAACTCATCCAAGCTGTCGTTATGATCGTTCGGAGTGATGAATCTGTACCTCACAACCAGGTTAGGCAAACGCCCGGACACCTAGTAGGCGTCAATGGCCACGAGCATGGACCAGTCTCGACCGGTGAAGATCCCGTCCTTTCCGGTTCTAGGAGCAGGGTCGTCGAACTTCATGGCCTCCAGTGGTGGCGTGCCGAGGGGCGGCGATGGCCCCTGAGTAGGGTGCAGGACGCGAGCTACACCTTCAACGACAAAGAGGTGGAAACAACGCCAGTGGTGGGTGTCGGTGGTGGCTGGGCCTGGGTCGGGGCGCGGGGGTGGCGAAGCGGAAGGAGTGTGGGTGGCGGCGGCGAGGGCGAAGAGGCCGGGAGGTCGAGCTCGGAGGGTGTTGGGGTGGGTGTTGGCCTATGTGCAACCGAGAGGCGAGCCATGAAAGGATGGCGCATGCATCCGCAACGTGTCCACACGAACGCAAATCCGGCCAAAATTTAAGCCGGAAACGAATCAAAGTGGACATGAAAACGGACAATGGTCCGTTTACATCAACGCGTTAGGCCATAGTATTTTCTGCACGAACAAAAACAAACGGACAAAATGGGCCAGCCCATTGGAGTTGCCAAAAACACGCCGATGCGAAAAATCATTTGACGAGCCGTTTTCAAGTTCATCGAACCTAGCCCTCTGGACGTCTACTTCCTCACCGTTTCCCGTTGCATGTGGGCATCGTCCTAGCTGATGCTACCGTACCAAAGTATAGCAGTATCCAGTATAGCAGTGAGTGAAGATCAATCTTCCGATAAAGTGGTCCTTTTGATGCTGGCTATGCTACATGCATCGCTCAGAGCGACCGAATAAACATGCATGATGCATGTGCCACTGCCAAGTGAGGCAGAGTTTCTGCCGGCGCGTCCACCCACAGATCCTGGCCTGCTGGCGCGTGCCACGCGTGCAAATCCTTCCCCGGACGTCAGTGTTATCCACAAACGTGCACGTGCACGCAGCACGCAGACACAGAGATCAAGAACACGTGGGGTATGCCAGACGAGCAACACAACCAATCAAGAAACGGTCTAGCCGGTTGGCTTTCTTGGCACTGCGACAAAACGCATGATCGCCGCAAATCACGTCCGGATTCATCCAAGCAAGCACCAAAACGATCGATCGATGAGATCAAAATCAAAATCAGGAGGTGGAGTGGTCGAGCCTGAAAGGCAAAGCCAACCGGCCACACCGATCCTACTGATTGAGCAACGCGATTACGTGAACGTACGGGGGAATATGAAGTGCCTTAATTTTGTTGCGTAGCAAAGCCCAGCCGCCCAAGCCAGGCGGGCACCGGAGCTGGATCGCGGACGGGATTATGGAATTATTCCTTTCCCTTCCCGTCAAAGCTCAAAACCGCATACTTATCTGTCACACGGGGGCAAGGCGGTGCAGCTCCACACGGAACGTGCCTAGCTTAGCTTCGCCTACCTAGGTAGCTGCCTGCCGGGCCCTATAAATCCCTCGCGCCGCGGCGAGCTGCGGAGGGAATATCTCGGCGAGCTGTCTGTCCGTCCGTCGTGTTTCACAAGCTCTCGAAATTTGGTCGCCTCATTCACAGCTAGCTAGCCCCGCGCTCGTGCTGCCTGCCGGCCGGTCATGTCGACGACGACGCAGAGCGCGGCCCTGTCGGCGAAATGCGCGGCGTGGGCGCAGGAGCGGCGGCCGTTCACGCACCCGATCGAGATCCCGGCGGCCTCCGGCGCGCCGGACGAGCGGAGGGGCCGCGGCGAGGAGGAGGACGGCGGGGAGGTGGAGCCGCCGCACGTGCTGATGGCGCGGCGCAGGGCGGCCTCCTCGGTGTGCTCCGGCCAGGGGCGGACGCTCAAGGGCCGGGACCTCACGCGCACGCGCGACTCCGTCCTCCGCATGACCGGCTTCATCGAGAGCTAGCCCGTCCTCCGCCCGTCTCGTTCGTCGCCAACGGCGCGCGGCCGGGCTCAAGGTCTTCTTGGGTCGATCCAGTTTGTGTAGAGTAAATAAGATAGCTACGGAGCCTAGGGGCGAATGCCGCTGAATTTTCTTCAATCGGTCCCATTTGTGAATTGGTTGGAATTGGAAGAGCGAGATGAAATTAAATCCGTTGGTGTAAAACTTATTCTGTTTGTACGCGCGCGCGCGCG
Source organism: Triticum aestivum (assembly GCF_018294505.1). Classification (NCBI taxonomy): domain Eukaryota; kingdom Viridiplantae; phylum Streptophyta; class Magnoliopsida; order Poales; family Poaceae; genus Triticum; species Triticum aestivum. The sequence goes on from NC_057801.1 coordinate 524,735,477, forward strand.
TGTGTGACATATACTACTCCATATGTAAAAAATAATAAGTACATATGGTCAAAATGCAAATGCAATGTGGTTTCTTTGTACTGCGCTCCATCTACACATCGCTGAGTCGCTGCTGATTCAGTAACTGCGACGCGCGCGCACACTGCACCGGCATCTCTGTGGACTCATTCAAACAACTATTGAATCAGCAATGGGTAAGTTCTGGAAATCCCCATGTAAGATAACACCGGATAGGACAAAAATCGCTGGACGGGTTGTTGGGTAATCAGCTTAGAGAGTCCTAGATATATACCCCATCCACCATGTAATACTACTACTATTAATACGTACTTACCCTATCCAAAATACACACCAAAGCTAGCTAGGGGGTTCAAGTCAAGCAAAGGACGATGCAACGGGAAGAGCAGGAGGAGGAAGAATTCCATGAAGCAGACATACTGTGGCCAGATGCAGCCCAGGATCCGGGCTACTCTGACGACGACGGCGACGAAGGCCATGACGAGTACCGCCGTCCCGCCCGTCCGGCCAACGCGCCAAACCGGCAGAAACCGTCTTCCCCCATCGACATCCCCGGAAAGACCGGTAGGGCTACTGGTGCAAAAGCGCCGGCTCAGCAGGCCGGGTTCAGCAAGTTCGGCGCGAGCCTTGCGGGCGCCGGCGCCGGCAGCGTGATGATCGGCAGCCAAGTCTTCGTGCCGCCGCACGTCATCGTCGATCGGAGGGCCAAGAGGGACATGGCGATGCTGATGCTCGTCGACGCGCCCAAGGTCCGGAGAGTGAGGGCGATGGTGATGCTCGAGTAGCACCGAAAGTTTTTTTTTTCCTACCGTACCGAAAGTCTTTGGTGGAAATGTTCGTTCCATTTCAAATAATTTTGAACCATTTTGTGTAATTGACGTGAAAGCGAGCTCCTGCTACTGTTTACCTCGAAATGGTACAGCGAGTCATGTAATCCGAATACTTCCCCCTAAAAAAATGTAATCCGAATACTTTTAGAAATGCATGTATACGTACGTGGTAACACGTAGGACGTTTATTTGAGAGGGTAGCCTGCTGCTGGTGCTTATCCGTTCACTGCGTGTGGGCAGAAGATGGTAGTCATCTGTTTTTTTCTTTTCTTTTGGACACGTCATCTGTCAGACAGTCAATAACACCACTCTTAATAGCCGATTAACCTTCATGAGAAGTTAATATTACACACGTTATTAACTTCATCCGCACACAGTATCTCTTACTTCCTGACCAAGGAAAACTCCGGGCAGGAGCAGTACCATGCTTGGACGCAAAAGGAAAGTAATCCCCCACTCCCAGCGAGAAATAATCAAGTAGAGTGCAAACTTATCCTTCAAGAAGGGAGGAATATATGTGCGTTGAACATTTCCAATTAAACCTAACCTCGACCCAAGATTTACAGCTGTTGGAGGGCAAGCACATACATGGGCGCAAGCAACGGCGAACCATATAACATTTCATTTCCTCCGTAGCATACAATTGGACACGTCGTATATAACCTTATCTTCTTCTCCCTCCTATGTCTCCCTCGATTACGTGTGCAAATGCCCTCAAGTAACCTCTCCTACTCGTCCGGATGTGCACGTCAGTACAGGTGTCTGCATGCCATTGTTGGTGCAGTGTAGGAGCTCCTCTCTAGATTTTGTTGGGTAGCTGGCTTGCGAGGTGTGACCACTGGCATGAGAGACACTATTCTGTGGCTGACCTTGTGGTGGTCTGGCTGGCCAATGGAGATGTGAGCACTCTTCTCCGGTTTCTTGCCTTGCGTGACATTTATATTTCTCACAGTTTGTAGCCCACCTGTTCACTCTCACGGCCTCATGTTCTTGTGCGACAGCCACCGTGCCAGTATAAACAACTCAGCAATCAATTATTGACTTACCAGAAGCGTCTAATTAATTTCCCTATCCAAGATGACACGCCCATTGGCTTGCGTGGCAGAATGACAGATTTTGTAACTACTTGTCCTCCCGGCAGTACTACTACTATTCGGCTTTTATTACGAAAGAGAAAAAAGTGAGAGAGAGAAAAAGATGCGAAAACCCCTCTTCGAGGCCGAGCTCCAGTGAGATCGGTTTTTGAAAATTTTAAAAATCATCAAAATTGATCTTTTTACATTTCTGAAAAAAAATAGATATACATGAAGGCATAATGCAGAAGTGTGTAAATTTTCAGAACAAAATATGTTGAAATAAGGGTTGTGCAAAAAAGACAAATCTAAAGCTTTTTAACACATGATACTATTTGTCCTCCCAGGTCATGAATTTTTTTTGTACACATCGTATTTCAAGGTATTTCATCCTAAAATCTTACACACATGTGCATAACATCCTTATTTACTTGTACATATTTTTTCAGATCTTTTTGAAACTGGAAATTTTAAATTTTAGTTTTTCCAAAAAAAAAAGGCCAAAACGCCTCATGCAACTTTTTTTTGTGAGAAAACTTTCGATCTATTCATTTTCAATCATGGCAGTACAACAAACATCAGAGATAATAAAAATTACATCTAGATCCGTAAAACAACAATCATGGCAGTACCACTTAGCGACGACAAAAGGCGTGCCGCTGTCATTGCCCCTCCCTTATCGGAGTCGGGCAAAACTTGTCGTAGTAGACAATCCGAAAGTCGTCGTGCTAAGGCCCGTAGGACTAGCGCAACAGAACATCAATCATCGCCGAGGAAGAGTAGCGTACATCGAAAGGATCCAACCTGAAAACACGCCCACGGATGATGCTAGACACACCATCGAGATGGGGGCTACGCGGGGAGAACCTTATTCCATCTTTAGAAAGCCGCCGTCGTCTCGTCTTTTTGAGCAGGAGAGAAATCCTAACAAAACATGAAAAAACAAATGAAAATAGAGCCCTCCCGCCGGTAAGGGCTGAGATTCACCATGCCGCCATGGCCCTAAGGTCACCAAAGACGAAGCGGACCGCCGACGGCGCCGGCGGGAGGCAGGAAACCCTGAACTTGTCTTAGAGAGGAGGCAGCCCGCTTCTCATTCGACTTCTCTTGCTATGTGAAAATTTTACCTTGTACTACTTGTGATGTTTGAACAGTTTCATGTGAGTTATAGGCCAAAAGTTTTTGTACAACACGGAAATACCCGTTGGAACGCTCAAGGCCCCAACACGTTGGGCTAGCTAGTGTGGGAGGAGAGATTTGGTAGCAAGTCGTCATTGACTTCCAAAACTATACACGAAGTACCAACGTCCAACGTTAAAATAACGGACGGATTGGGCATTCGGGCTTACGCGAGCAAATCATGCGACGCGTTGTGCCCAGTTCCTGCCCTTTTTTTTTCCTGGATCAGACACGCGTCGAGCGGAACGTACGTGGATGCTTCCCATCCTTTAGCTTGCCTGCAGTGCACACGGCAATAACGAAACCAATGATCCACTCGACACTCGTAATGGTACGACTGCAACCGGTCCGATGGCGCAGCAGCAGTGCACACGCGTCCCCGAAATGATTAGCAAAGCGCAGGCCGATGGATTCCGTTTGCTTCCCAGCCGAGGGCCAGAGATTACACGAGTAGGTCCGTGAGAGAGTCGCAGGGGTGCAGGGGACGCGTGTGATGCAGTCGAGGATTAATTAATCTGGATCAAGCCTGGCGTAATCTTGACACGCTTTAAAAATGGGATCTCGCGCTCGTGTATTCGGCTAGTCTCGTCAGAGCTGCTGCGCGCGGTGCTTTAGATAATGATAGTATAACTTTCAAAGGATTTCACCGCCTTATTTGTAAATCTTATATTCCCTATCTGAAGGTGTATGTGGCACCTTCGTCACCTGCCACCAATGACCGGATTCATGATTAGTAGCAAACGGAAGAAAGAAAATAGAGGGAGAAACTGATCGCTCGCTCTTGTATATACGACCAAAAGTAGATTGCAGCTTCTTCTTTTTAATAAATCTGAAAAAACAGATTGCAGCTTCATGTCGACCAACCTTATTTCTATGTTTTTTTTAGAAACAACTTTATTTCTATGTGTGTGAGCCGGTGGATTGGATCAGCCTTTATTTGACCTGGCCCGGTAGGCCCGCGATCCGGTTCCGGCCTCATCCTCCACGCGGCTGCCGCCGTACGTGGGAAGCTACACCTACACGCACGGCATGGTGCCACACCGCCTATATATACGCGCTTCCCCGTCACAGGATAGGACGCTAAACCAGAAAAGAAAGATCATCGAGCTTCCAATCCAAGTCCTCAGTCCTCACCAGTGCAATACGTGCGCGAGCACAAAACCGCACAAATATGTCGACGGTGGAGGAGGAGCTGTCCGAGTGCGAGGTGCTGTGGCCGGAGACGCGCCACGGCGCTCCGGGGAGCGCGTGGGGGTCGTCGACGGCGGCTCCCAGGGCCTCCAGGGACCACCGGCAGTGTTCAGCGCCGGTGGACATACCCCGTGGCCGTGGGCGTGCTGGCCTGGACGACGACGAGGAGGAGGAGGACGGCGCCATGGTGCCGCCGCACCTGATGGTGTCGCGCAGGTGGTCGGAGGGGAAGGCGGCGGCGGCGTTCTCGCTGCGGTCGGGGCCCGGGCGGGCGCACCGGGACCTCAACAACCTGCGCAACTCCGTGCTGCGGATGACCGGCTTCATCGAAGGGTGACGTGACGAGGCGGACCCGTCATTTGTGCATATGTGAGAGAAAAGTCAGTCACCACGCGCCTTCTCCACGGTGTTGGCCAGTCAATTTTGTTCGGCTCGTCTTCTCCGTGTTTGCCAATCAAATTAATTATTAGTATCCCTTGGTTGATGCAAATCAGCCAGTAGTGAGTTAGGATATTTTATTTTTCTTTTCGGAATGGAATAAGCTACGTTTGTACTGCTATGAGATTCTTCAGATTGAACCGCGTCCATTTTTTCATCCTTGGTCCGGAGAGGTTTCTGTTGCTGTCGCATGTCGGCACGGGCTTTTGATCAATCCTGTGGAAAAAATGTACTGTTTGACAAAACAGAGCAAGCCTGGTAGGTCGAAGTACCGAGCAAAAAACGTGCGATTTAGCAGGTGAACAATTCAAAAATGCTAAAGAAAACATCAAACGAGGCTTCAAGGAAACGGGGAACAGTTTGTATGGAATGAGCACCTATCATCTACTAGACGGTAACGGTAGCACGAAAAGGTCCATGACGTGAAGGAAAAATCTTTATTCAACTATTTCCAAGGTTACTGCTCTGATACAAAGTGAAGCATTTCTGCGGTATGATGGTTTTACCGTTAATACTCTTGGTTATTGATGGCACTCATCTATCGCGGTAGGACAAATAGCTGCATACAGGATGACATCCTCTTTTGTGAAGGAGCTCGGCAAGCAAACTACTGTAGAAGGAAACGAGCATGTGGAGTTTCAGGCCCAGAAACATCATCTGAAAGCCGAAAGACAAAGTGCAGAAATCACAGTGCCCTCATCGCCTTGATCCAGTCAACGTCTAATCTAAAATCGCCTGGCCCAGTCTTAGCACCAGGAATGCCGCCTTCTGCATTCAACGAGAGAGACATTCCCACGACGCGAGAAGGATTCATTTCCATGTTCGCTTCGATCACATTTCCTTTCCATGTAGGTAAGTAGCTATCGAGAGGGATCTGGATGGAAAAACAGAGTGGTGTTTTATCATGAACAAACACATAATTGCCAGTTGCGACCAGAAAATTTACCTTCAGGATTCGCCAGCTACCATGAGGCACGTACACGAAAGCCTGCCACGAGTTATCTTCCTCTTGTCCAGGTGAATTCACCCAGTTCTCTGTGTATATCTGTATACAAATTCAGATTACGGAACATTATGTTGACTGGACATCAATTATTCATTATCTTTGCTAGTCGGATACATACAGTAGATATGTAGGTTCTTCCATCCCCTCTGAGCTTCATTGCTATTGTATCATATGAATCAAGATCGATGTAACCATCAAACTGAAACAAGGAATCGCACGAAGTCACCAAAATGGTGTCTAAATACCGAGACTACTCAATACGTATATGGTGTCTATTCAAAGATACGTATACTTTCTACTCCCTCCATCCCAAAATTCTTGTCTTAGATTTGTCTAAATGCGGTTGTATCAAGTCACGTTTTAGTGTTAGATACATCCGTATCTAGACAAATCTAAGACAAGAATTTTAGGACGGAGGGAGTACCTTTTTTAAGTAACTGCCCATCATCTTTCAATTTAACAGCATCATTTTACTAGTATTGTGATTAGCTAGTTCATAGACACCCTTCACCAGCTACATCCCTCAGTGCAGACAGAACATATACCTTCTTTGATCGCATTCCGCAGAAACCACTCCGCCTGATCCTCCATGGTGATCCCTGGGACATATCTAAGGAGAGGTTGCCAGAAAAGACACCTTCCCGAGTACACATGTTGGTTAAATCGTTGCAAAAACTGTCAAGCTAAAAATTAATCTGAGCTAGTAAGGAATACGGTCTATGGAAGTCATGAATAAATGGATTTCATGTTTCATATTCGACTGTTATTAACCAGTACATAAAAAAGATAGCAGCTGATATTCCCTGCTACAATAGACTAGTACAGACAAATGACAATGAACATACAAGGCATTCCCTTCTCTAGACAGCGAATAAATGGATTTCATGTTTCATATAATTATATTCAACTGGCATTCCCTTCTCTAGACAGCGAACAAATGGATTTAATGTTTCATATAATTATATTCAACTGTTACTAACCAGTACATAGAAAAGATAGGAGCTGATATTCCCTGCTAAACTAGACTAGTACAGACAAATGACAATGAACAGTACTACAAAGCATTCTCTTTTTTAGACAGAGATTAAGCTTATTTCTTTCTCTTTCTTCTCATAGGTTCTACATGACTGCAGTTACATACCACATACGAACTGGAAAATAATGCGAGCTATACTTCAAAAGATTGGGCCAGCTGGAAAATTAAGCATGTCAAAAATATAGTACCAGTTGATGAAGTATCTCCACCAGAAACACTATCAGTTATCTCCAGTGATGCAGATGATAAACCTGGAGAACAACACCGTGCAATCATATTATCTCATAGATGCAAATACAAGTTTGATATTAGTTCCGTTTTACAAAAAGGTGTCATAGGGACGGTATATAAATTTAATACAGATGTCAGAGAGATAATCATCTGTGGTGGAGAAAACAGGTTATCAAATTTCTATCATCAGACGTAATCATTTGTGGTGGAGAAAACAGGTTGATAAATTTTCATCAGATGTAAGAAGCAATCCCATGAAAATTATTGTAAGCCATGGGGCACTACATGGTCTTGATGTTTTACTGATCTATAAAGAAAGTAAACTAGTACAATACTCCCTCTGTTTCAATAGGGATTACATACAGATGTATATAGACATATTTTAGAGTGTAGATTCACTCACTTTGCTTCATACGTAGTCCACATTGGAATTTCTAAAAAGACTTATATTTAAGAACGGAGGGAGTACATTGGTATCAGATATAATACTGTACAGTATGCACAAAGGAAATGCACAGTAATGCTCTACTGTAGCACATATCCTTAGGAGTACCACTGATCTTCTTTGTTTCGAGCAAAAATGAATAAAGTCAAGAAAAGCTCTCTTCTTCCGGAGACCAACATAAAATGATCCGGAGTATTAGATATAATACTCTGCGGTGAGCGCAAAGGAAACATACAGTAATGCTCTACTGCAGCACATACCTTAGGAAGGACTACACTATCTAAGTACCAGAACTCAACAGCATATCATTTTATGTTCTCTGGAAGAAGAGAGTTTTTCTTGACTTTATTCATTTTTTGTTCGAAACAAGGAAGTACCATGGGCGCCTAAATCAGTAACATATTATCTAAAGACAACATTCTTCAGCGACTTAACATGTCACCTTCTTTGCATATTCCGAGAATAAAATAGAAATAACATTTTTGGTGCCAGGCAGAAATGTTGGGAATTTAAATCTTTCATGAGTATCTCACAATAAAAAAAGTATAAACATGCTTTACTCTATCATATCAGTTATTCAGAGAAACTGTGACAACTATATTTAAAAAAGAAAACATCAACTTGATGCATTACCTCCATACTCTGAATCCGAGTACAAGTGCCACTTGTTCACCTCATCTTTTGAATTGAAATTGAAGATGAATCTTTCACTTGGTGGAAATAAATCTTCTGAATTCCATACAACAGCTGCCAATTTGGTATATATAGGTTCAAGATTAATGCATAGGCCCAAAATAATGTGTATATTGTGATGTACTATTGTTACAAAATCCACGCGTAATGCCAACAGAGATAAGGGGTTAGATATGCCAAAAGAGTTGTTCAGATGACTTAGGGGAGGGTGTGAAAATTCATTGGATACATGTTGCCAATTAGAGGAGAAAAATCGGCACTATTTTCCCTTTATATAGAAATATGATAAATTTATTTACCATACCATACAGTTAACGAAATGCATGAGTAGTAAGTTCTTAAAAATCAGCTTCCGATGTCATAGGCAACAACTAAAGGTTTATATATCAATTTATGTTCGGAATGAAATTGAAATAGTGAATATATGCTCTGGTTAGTGGTCTATTGTATTGGACTGATATCCATGGTAATTCCTATCCCAATTCGTCAGTACGAAATAACCTTGTGTGCACTGCATCGCACTAATCTTCAGGCTACTAGCGAGCAAGCTAAGTTCTTCACACTGACTTGTGAGAGTAGGCATGATTCCTACGTTGACCTCTTCCAGTTAACATTTCGCACGCAACAAACAGTTCAAGATTATCATAGGCAAGACAACTATGGTTTTCGTTGAGGAAATGAAACGAATAGGCACAGCGTATCAACAAGATTGGGTGTGTGATAGGAACCTACCTCGCTTGGTAGCGTTCACGGAAGCTTGCCAGAGCGCCCGCAGCCTCGACATGGCGAAAGCTCACTAGTACTTTTGGATCCGGAGAAGGCGAACCTAGGATCCGAAGGGAGTGGCCAGCGGACGGTGGCCTGGAGAGGGGGTGGAGCCGCTCTAGCCGGAGGAGCAGCACGGGGATGGTGGTGGGGGTGAGCACCACGAGGATAGCCGGAGGCGTACAGCCTCGCCCGGCGGCGCGGACCAATTTGTGGGGGAGCGCCACTGGCGTCGCGGAAGGGGGCGGCGGCGGGTCGGCGCCAGCGGAAGGGGACGGAGGGCCTATCGAGGGGCCAGATGGATTAAGGGCGTGTTTGGCAGCACGTACGTACCTAGTCGTTCTCCACTCACACATGTTGAGTGTAGACATGCTAAGTTCATATATTTGTTGTTGTTTGGCAGCGTATGTGCTGAGATATGCAGAGCTGAGATTTTATTTGGCAGCCTTTAGACATGCTGAACAATTTAGAATTCCCAATAAAATATTTGAATGGTGAATAAAATTTAAAAAACGTAAAAAAAATTAAACATAATTTGAAATTCTGAACTTTTATTAAAAAAATTAAAAAATAGAAATTTTAAAATTCTGAATTTTTCTGAAAATTTAAACATATTTTGAAAGTCTAACCTTTTTTGAATTTTTAACATATTTTTGATTTCTAAAAAAATTAAACAAATTTTGAAATTCTGAACTTTTTCTAAAATTTAAACAAATTTTAAAATCTATTTTTTAAGAACTTAAACAAAATTTGAAATTCTGAACTTTTTTTAAAAAAATTTAAAAATTGAAATTCTGAATATTTTTTGAAAATTTAAGCAAAATTTGAAGTTCTGAACATTTTTGAAAATTTGAACAATTTTGAAATTATGAACATTTACAAAAAATATAATAAATAAATTCTGAACTTTTACGTTTTTTTTAGAAATTCTAAGTATTTTTAAAAAATTTAAACAAAAATTGAAATTATGAATATATTTTAAAAAATTAAACATATCTAGACGTGGTCTGGTGGGTGGGGACGTGGGTCGGGGCCAGCATGGTTGCCTCCATTCACCCTCTCTAGGGGTGCATGAGATGGGCATGGCTGAGGGCCCTTTTTTGCATCAGATGGGCATAGCCCAAGTGAGCTCATGCATCCTACCAAGCAAGCAAAAGTGGGTTGGATTGGGAACGCTTGCCCTATGCACCCTCGACGCACCATACCAAACATACCCAGGTTTCATATCACACGGTGAGAAGTGGCGTGGCCGCTATAAGAGTTTCCTGATCTTTTCTTTTCCTATTTTAAACTTTAGTTAACCGAGCTTCTCTAGTACAATATAAAAGCATCTTCAATGCATGATGTAAAAACCAAATCTCACTTGGATTAGTGTTTTCACTCGTACTCGATGGTTTAGAATACACGTCTATAGGGGCATTTTGTTTCCAGGCGAATAATTAGCTGTTTAGGGCAATTCTAAGTGGTACACCTGACCAGAATCTATCAAATGACTTCAGATATATCCAGACGTGTATGTGGTAGCCAAGAAAGAAGATGGCGGGGAAGTATTTTCACTTTCAAAGTGCACGGTCAAAGCCTGAAGCATTCTGGGTGATCTTCCAAATTCATTTAGTGAGAATGAACGCGGTCATCTTCTTATATTTTTTGAAATGGCAGATTTTCTGTATTTATAGAGTTACTCAGTTAATTAGGAAAACCGGACGAAACCATATTACCTAGTTAATTATGAAAAACAAGACAAAAAACATGATCTTCTTATATTTGATGACCCCAAGCCCTCCCTAAGATTCGGGCAAGCAATTGTCTTCCCAACAAACTATGTGATATCTATAACTTAAGATGATCCCCTTCCCGGAAGAATCGGGGACTAAACCTTGTTGATGGAATGTCCAAAAGGCACACATTAGTAAGAATCTGTATTCCCTCAAAATTTATCACTTTTCCTTCCCATGGGTCTACCCGCTTTGCTACCCTAATGCCGAGCGACTCCCAGTCAACACTAAAAAGTGTCTTGTCAGACGTTGGGAGTCCTATGTACGAAACAAGGAAAGAGGAGACCTTGCCATTCCACAAGTTGGTGATCCTCATTTCCTCGGTGTCTTTCATCCCCACGGCCACAACCTCACACTTATTGAAGTTGATCTTCAGCATAGTATACTATAGGTGTGACCCTACGTAGGAGACGTTTAATAGTGGTGATGTTGTGTGATGGTCAAGTTCAAACATGAGGATCGTGCCAAACTATAGGTGCGACCCCCACCCCTCCCATTGTCGGGGACCGCGGTAATTTCAAAACAAATCCTACAAACATGCAAGATCTATCTAGGTGATGCATAGCAACGAGGGGGGAGTGTGTCCACGTACCCTCGTAGACCGAAAGCGGAAGCGTTAAATAATGCGGTTGATGTAGTCGAACGTCTTTGCGATCCAACCGATCAAGTACCGAACGCACGGCACCTCCGCAATCTACACACGTTCAGCTCGGTGACGTCCCTCGAACTCTAGATCCAGCTGAGGCCGAGGGAGGGTTCCGTCAGCACGACGGCGTGGTGTCGGTGATGATGAAGTTACCGGCGCAGGGCTTCGCCTAAGCACTACGACGATATAACCGAGGTGGAAAACTATGGAGGGGGCACCGCACATGGCTAGAAGACCAACTTGTGTGTCCTTGGGGTGCTCCCCTCCCCCCTATATAAAGGAGGGAGGGAGGAGGCGGCCGGCCTAGGGGGCGCGCAGCATAAGGAGTCCTACTAGGACTCCCAAGTCCTAGTAGGATTCCCTTTCCTATTCGGAGTAGGAGAGAAGGAAAGAGAGGGAGAGGGAGAAGGAAAGGGGGGCTGCTGTGACGCCCGGATAATTAAGCTACAGTAAACCTTTGTTATTGATGCCACGTCACCACGGTTACTGTTGCTAATCTCGCATTAGATCAAAACCGATTCAAATTTAAATTCAAAATCAAGTCAAAGGATAAAAGTTTTCAAACAATAAAACTAAAATGTTCGGGTTGTGCCAAATAATGCATAGGTAACTATGGTGGAGAGACCACACTTTTATAAATTGTTTAAATACTCTAAAATGAATAAAACGCGGCGAGAACAATTATTTAAACGCTCTTAAAATAATAAACAATTACAAACTAACTTATTTTAGGTGCCAAGTTAATTGTGGTGGTGGCATAATTGTTAACACTAATTTAGGTACAACTAATGTATTTTATAAAACTAATGTATTTAAAATTTAAAATTTAACAGAAAAGAAAAGAAATAAAACAAAATCCAAAAATTAAATAAGAGACAAATACCCCCCTCCCCACTGGACCCCTTGGCCTAACTGGGCCATGGCCCAGCCAGGCCGGCCCACGCCTCTGGCCTACATAGGTCTCTCCCCACTCCCACAAACCCTAACCGACACCCCCACTTCCCTCCACTCGTTCGCCCTCTCCCTCTCCCCACCCGATCCGATCTGGATCGGGGCACGAACGCCACCATCGATCCCTGCGGCCACTACACCAGAGCCGCCCTCGCCGTGATACCCTCCCGCCATCGCCGCCTCGACCCCGTCGCTCGCCTCCCCGTCCTCGCCCCCTTCCCGATCCAGAACTGGATCGGGGCACGGCTCGAATCCATCCCCGCCGCCCGGACCGACTGCGCCATCGCCGCCACCGAGGACCTCAGCGGAGGCCACGACGTCGGAGCTCCCTCGACGGCCTGCTCCCTCTTCCCCACCGGTCTGCCTCCATGCCGTCCACGTCGTCCTCGTCCCCCACCTCGACCACCGCTGCCTTGATCCTACGAACCCCGGTGAGGCCCCGGGCCTTCCCCCTCCTCCTCTTCCCCTCCGTCGCCGTGCACACTCGCCGACCGGGCCCCGAACGTGCTCACCGCACCGGCGCATGCCTCTGACCACCGCCCCTGGTCGCGCCCGCGACCGCGCTCACTGCACCTCGTCCTCCTTCCCTGCCTTTGCTCGAGGCCGACCGTGCGCACGCGCACCACCGCGTCGGCCACACCGTCGCCCCCCTTGCTGTTCTTGGCCGTTCCCCGCCACGAGGTGCAGCAGCTGCTGCAGTGCTGCGGCAGTGCGGCCACCACCACTGCAGCGCACCGTCACCGGTGGCCTCGCCCCTCTGCGCCGCCTCCGGTCACCGCCTGCCCTCCTGCTGCTCCGGGCGGCGCCCCATGGCTCCGTGCCTCTGCGCGCCTCGTCTCCGCCCTTTCCTCCTCCCACGGCCGCGCCACCGTGCCACTGACCGCACCAGCACCACCCCTCGCCTCCGCCCGCCGTGGCCCCAGCTGGCCGCGCCGGCGAGCCCCGCCGTCGGTGCCCCGGCGGCCTCGTCCCGTCCTGCGGGCGAGTGCCCGCTCGGTTGCGCCCGCACCCGGTGCCCGACGCCCGTGAACCCACGCCCGCAATGGCCCCCTGTGCCAATGACAGGGGGCCCCACGCCCAGAATGTTTAAAAAAAAGAGGAATTGAAAAATATATATAATAATAATAGTAATAAAATTATTAATTAAAGAATTAATTAACTTAATTAATCATAATTAGATTAATCTAATCACTAATTAACTTAATTAACTATTAGTTAATTAATCAGTCAATGACATGGAGGACCCTCACGTCAGTTTGACCCAGTCAACGCCCTGTTGACTGCTGACGTCATGCTGACGTCATGATGATGTCTGCATACACTATTCTGGATAATGTTAGAATTAAATAGTTAAATAAATCCTAAAAATGATTTAAATCTTTTAAAATTAATATAAAATAAACCGTAGCTCAGATGAAAATACTTTCTACATGAAAGTTGCTTAGAACAACGAGACGAATCCGGATACGCAGCCCGTTCATCCGCCACGCATCCCTAACCTATCGAACCTGCAACTTTTCACATCTAGTTCATTTGTCCGAAAACACGAAACACCGGGAATACTTTCCCGGATGTTTTCCCCCTTCGCCGATATCACCTACTACCGTGATTGGGCACACCTAGCATCACGCCTTGTCATGTCATGCATTTGTTTGCAATGTATTTATTGTTTCTTCCCCCTCTTCTCTCGCTAGACACCGAGACCGACGCTGCTGCTATCCAGTACGACTACGGTGTTAACGACCCCTCTCTCTTGCCAGAGCAACCAGGCAAGCCCCCCCCTTGATCACCAGATATCACCTATTATACTCTCTACTGCTTGCATTAGAGTAGTGTAGCATGTTACTGCTTTCCGTTATTCCTATCCTGATGCATAGCCTGTCCTTGCTACTACTGTTGTTACCTTTACTTGCAATCCTACATGCTTAGTATAGGATGCTAGTATTCCATCAGTGGCCCTACATTCTTGTCCGTCTGCTGTGCTATACTATCGGGCTGTGATCACTCGGGAGGTGATCACGGGTATATACTATATACTTTATACATGATACACGTGGTGACTAAAGTCGGGTCGGCTCGTGGAGCATCCGCGAGTGATTCACGGATTGGGGGCTGAAAGGACCTTTGTCCCAACGGCCCTCTATGTGGATCTTTGTGGCGGAGCGTCAGGGCAGGTTGAGAGTACCTGGGTGAGAGGTGGGCCTGGCCCTAGTCGGTGTCCGTGGTTACATCATTAACACGCTTAACGAGATCTTGGTATTTGATCTGAGTTGGGTCGTTGACCTTATACGCACTAACCGCCACGTGGGACAAGATATGGGCAACCGGCGTCGTGGTATCAGCCGAAGCATTTCGTGACGTCAGCGACTGAGCGGCGCGCGCCGGATTAGACTAGAACGCCTGTTAGGCTAGGTCTGCTTCCGGCCGCCCTCGCAACGTGCAGGTGTGCTAAGGGAGATGGGCCCAGACCCCTGTGCATTTAGGTTTAGACCGGCGTGCTGACCTCTCTGTTATGCCTAGGTGGGGCTGCGACGTGTTGATCTTCCGAGGCCGGGCATGACCCAGAAAGTGTGTCCGGCCAAATGGGATCGAGCGTGTCGGGTAATGTGGTGCACCCCTGCAGGGAAGTTTATCTATTCGAATAGCCGTGATCTTCGGTAACAGGACGACTTGAAGTTGTACCTTGACCTTATGACAACTAGAACCAGATACTTAATAAAACACAACCTTCCAAGTGCCAGATACAACCCGGTGATCGCTCTCTAACAGGGCGACGAGGAGGGGATTGCCGGGTAGGATTATGCTATGCGATGCTACTTGGAGGACTTCAATCTACTCTCTTCTACATGCTGCAAGACGGAGGCTGCCAGAAGCGTAGTCTTTGATAGGACTAGCTATCCCCCTCTTATTCTGGCATTCTGCAGTTCAGTCCACCGATATGGCCCTTTACACATATATCCATGCATATGTAGTGTAGCTCCTTGCTTGCGAGTACTTTGGATGAGTACTCACGGTTGCTTTTCTCCCCCTTTCCCCCCTTCCCTTCTACCTGGTTGTCGCAACCAGATGTCGGAGCCTAGGAGCCAGACGCCACCGTCGATGATGACTCCTACTACACCGGAGGTGCCTACTACTACGTGCAGCCCGCTGACAACGACCAGGAGTAGTTTAGGAGGATCCCAGGCAGGAGGCATGCGCCTCTTTCGATCTGTATCCCAGTTTGTGCTAGCCATCTTATGACAACTTGTTTAACTTATGTCTGTACTTAGATATTGTTGCTTCCGCTGACTCGTCTATGATCGAGCACTTGTATTCGAGCCCTTGAGGCCCCTGGCTTGTATTATGATGCTTATATGACTTATTTATGTTTTAGAGTTGTGTTGTGATATCTTCCCGTGAGTCCCTGATCTTGATCGTACACGTTTGCATGCATGATTAGTGTATGATTGAATCGGGGGCGTCACATGTTGGTATCAGAGCCGACTGCCTGTAGAAATCCCCCTTCCACACTCCTTGGCCGAAGTCGAGTCTAGACATTGCAAAACTTTTTACTAACATGGCTGTGTGGCTTACGAGCCCACATCGCCATTGGGTGGAATTAGTATCTTTTATTTCTTGATCGGTACTCTGGGAATCTGATCTCTCTTCTATTCGTGTTAAACGATTTTTTTACTAACTCTAACTCTAGGTTCTCGAAAATACTTTCTCCCGGAGAGCCTCTTCAGTCCAGATGATTACTTGGTGCACCGAAGGATTCTGAAGATACCTTCCGATATTCTCTCGAGACCTTGTGCCCGTTGCTTTTGCAAATCCCTACCCCTGAAATATCCCTATGGATAAATACTTACACCTGTCGTTCTTACTTTATACCCAGTCGATCTTGTTATTACAAGATACCCTGAGAAAACTTTGTGCCTACTGCCTTGCGGTTCTAAGTCGCCTAAATACCCCTACGGATAAATCCTTGCACCTATCGAGTATCCACCCATCCCCAGTTGATCCATGTATTTAAAAAAAGTCTTAGTAATACCCTTCGTTCTTCTAAAAATCCTCAGCAACCTAATGCTCTTGAAATTCTTGCTTGCTAGCTTTATGATTAATCCCATAAGTCTGGTACTCTTATTGGCCTTGTCATTATCATTTTGAGTCCATTGATTCAATATGTTGCGAATGATCGTAATCCTCAATCAGAACCTAGAATTCATCCTTCCGGCTCAGATGTCATTTTGAATATGAGCTGGTTCTCGACCAATCAAATTGCCGTCGATTGTACCCCTAAGTCTATTCAACTTATTCATCCTTAATCATAGCGTTGCTTCTGATCATTTGATTTGGAAATCATAATTCATTTGCATTTGAGCTCTGGATTAGTCAGTTGTTTCTATAATCTGATCTCCTTGCATTCTTTCTTCCTCTGGTTGAGCACCGATGCTCACATCAGATCCCTTGTGGACGAACCACCATACCCTTTTGTCAGATTTTATCCGACAACGTCCTTAATATTCAATAACACTACTAGGGAAAACGTTATACACAGAAATTTAGCAACATCGCGGGTCAAAAAAGCGCGCTAGTGCTATATAGCAGTAGCGATCTAAGAAAAACCGCGCTACAGATACAAACTTAGCAGTAGCGCTTGTGGGTGAGAAAGCGCTACTACTAATATTCCCATTGGCAGAATGCTAGGCTACGCATAGCAGTAGCGGGCTTCGAAGAAACGCGCTACCGCTAGAGCATAATTAGCAGCGCGTTTCCTCGGAAGAGTGCTACTACTAACGGAAATAACATAAGATGAAAAACAAATAGAAAATTAAATGAAAATGAAAGAAATAGAAAAAGGAGAAAGGGAAAAATAAAATGTAAAGCAAAATAAATGAAAAAGCGAAAAATCGGAGGAAGGCATAGCAGCAGCGTTTGTTTGTAAGAGGCGCTATAGCTAACGTAGCTGCAGCGCGTGTCGTAGACCCCCGCTATAGAAACAGAAAATGAAATTAAAAAAGGAAGAAATTTACATAGCTATAATAGCAACGCGTTTTGCAGAAACCGCTATAGCTATCTTAGCTATAGCGCATTTTCCGAAACGCGCTACCGCTAAGTTTGACTTAGCCAAAAAACCGTTTCCCCCCGTCCCGGCCACCACTTCTCCCCCAAATCCCTCAACCCATCCCGCGAGCCGCCGTCTCCCCGATTCACCGTCGCCCCACTTCGCCGC
Organism: Triticum aestivum; assembly: GCF_018294505.1. Lineage (NCBI taxonomy): Eukaryota > Viridiplantae > Streptophyta > Magnoliopsida > Poales > Poaceae > Triticum > Triticum aestivum. The sequence continues at coordinate 524,752,966 of NC_057801.1, forward strand.
CGCCACCGACGCCACCAGAGCCGTGCGCCGTCGACGACTCCGGAGCCGCCCCCAACGCCACGGAGCCGCGCGGCCTCGTCAACGCCACTGGAGCCACCGTCGACGCCACCTTCCTCGCCGTCATCGAAGACGCCCCTGCCTCCCTCGCCGTCACCGGAGACGCCCCTGCCTCCCTCGCCACCACTGCCCCCGTCGCCACCACCGGAGCCATCATCTGTAAGCCCCCACCCCTCCTCTCTCTCTCATGCATAGGTTAGCCAGTTTAATTAGGTTAATTATCTAGGTTAGGGCAAAAATTTAGTTAGGGCATTGACAGAGAAGTAGTTAGGTTAACTAGTTTAATTAGGTTAATTATCTAGGTTAGTGCAAAAACTTAGTTAGGGCTTTGACAGAGAACTAGTCAGGTTAACTAGTTTAATTAGGTTAATTATCCATGTTAATTAGTGCAAAAATTTATTTAGGCTTTGACAGAGAACTAGCTGCGTTAACTAGTTTAATTAGGGTTAATTATCTAGGTAAACTAGATGAACTAACTAGGTTAAATAGGTAGGTTAATTAGGTTCGTTGGATTAACAAGCTAGGTTAAGTAGATTGGCAAAGGTTTTTGATTTTTGAAAAGACCACTATTTTTCAAGGAAAAGAATTTAGGCAAATTTTATTTTTCATTGAAGTGGTCATGTTATATCTTTTCATTGAAGTTGTTCGATTGTGCCCAAGTGGCTTTGTTGTTTCCAGGGAATGATGCTGAGTGGCCTATGTTTTGCCGGAATGTTGATTCATTTCTGTTCCGGCAAATTTCAGGTTCTTGATTTGTCCACTTTTTAGCAAAGGTCATGCCGAAATTTCCCGTGAATTTCGGCATGACTTGTGCTACAAACTAGGACATATTGAGTGCCCGGGATTTGCCGCACCAGGAAGGAGTCAACATTCCTGCAAAACAATTGTCCTTTTTATGTTATTATTCATTTTATTAGGTCTAGAATTAATTGACTAGATTTAATCATAGGAAACATGGCTAGCAACGATGAAGGACAGGGTTCTGGTGATTGCGACGACGTCTACCGGGCGGCAGACGAATTTTTTAGCCTTACCGACGATCAACAGATGTTGTTGCTGGGCCCACCGATGGCATCGGGGACTGAGACCGACACGCAGACCGGTGCTGAGACTGAGACCAGCGCTGAGACCGGTGCTGCCTCGGGGAGCGGAGCCGGTGTAGAACCGAAATCAAAGAGGCAACGGGTTCCTAACAAACTCAGGACTACTAGACTGGTGGTCACGGAGGTGGACAATGGCAATTTTGAGCCAAAGGCGCCCGAGGAAGCGCGCGCGTGCTACGGCAATCAAATAGGCTGCATCATACGGACAACCGCCACCATCAACGATGAGAATCTAAAGAAGATAGAAAATATGAGGAGCTCCCTCCTAAAGAAGTTTCACCAGATATTCTTGTTCCCGGGCCGGAATGAGAAGGATTATGAAGATCCAGACAAGGACCCGGCAATGAAGAAGATAAACAAACACGCCATGACCAAGTTTAGCAACGCGTTGGCCGCCTGGAAAAATCGAGTGAAAGCAAAGATCAACGACGGGGAACCCTACTCCGAGATTGTAAAGGAAAGTCCGACAATCACGGAAGAGCAGTTTCAAATATTCAAGGAGGCTTGCGAGGCCGAAGCTGCCAAAGAAAAGTCTAAGTACATGAAGGGGCTTCAAAAGAGGAACATTGGGACCCACCACCTCGGAAGCCGTGTTACCGCGGAAAGAGGTCCAAATGGGCCAAGGAGGACGCGGAAGCCGTGAGTCTGGGCATCCCAGACCCCTTGGCGGATTTCACCGTCCCGCAGGAGCGTGACGTCCTTAGGGCCCGCCACCGTTGGGACCCACTGAAGAAGGTTTATGAGACAACACCGGTCATTACGGAGTTCATGAGACTGCTGGTAATTTTAGTTTCTGATCAATTCGACTGCACACGTTAGTCATATTTGTAAATGATCCTTGTGCCTTTTGCAGAGAGAGCAGCACCGGATTGCGGCCGAAAGCGACTCGCCGTCTGAGGCATTGGCGAGGCCCAAGTGGGACACTCCATTCAACCGGGCGTTGAACATATTGAAACAACAACCGGTGGATACTCGACCGTCGTATGGACGCGTGCATGATGTCGGAGACGGCGCCACGTGGAAGAAGTACTACCGTGAGACCACAGAGGAGAAAAAGGGAAGACGGAGGTTAACTAAAGAAAGCATCGACAAGAAGGTTGAGATTGCGGTTGAGAAGAAATCATCTTAGACAGTCGCAACAGCGGTAGCTGCCGCAAAATAGGCGATTGCAGATATATCTACTTCCTTGGTGACGGGCGTTCACACTTGGACAAGGGAAAATCCAAAAAAAATGCAGAGGACTTTCCCCTTGCTGACTTCTTGGCAGCACATGCTCCCGCACCGGCTCCCGCACCTGCTCCCGCACCGGCTCCCGCACCGGCTGCCGCACCAGACGTGCTCGGTGGTGCCTCCTCTTTGGCTGAGCTCGACGCCCTCACGGTATCTGCCACACCGGCCCCCTTCAATATAAATGTATAATCTCCCGTTTTCGTTGCCTTTCGGATGTCTCATGTTGCAGACTTTTCTTTGCAGGCTGACAAAACCCCGTGCACCATATTGTACACCATCGGCGAACAGAAGGTGGACGTGGGGAAGGGGACGATAATGGAGCCAAAGGAACCATTGTTCCACAGCCGGTCGATCCCCCTGAACGTCTTCAAGGTTTCCGTGGCCAGTGTCAAACCGGGCCATGAGAATTTGCCTCCTCTAATACTAGTGGGGGATGACGACGAGACCCCGCGGCAGCTTGGTGACTGTTGCAATGGGTGGGTCCTGTTGTGGCCAAAGAGTCTGCTTCGTCTGGAGGCGGCCGGGAGCACACCCACGAGCACGCAGCCTCAGCAAGGTATGAACATCAACACCCCACCTACCCAATTAGCGTCGGGTGTCGGGTTGGGTGATAGCGGACAGGGTAAGCAGGTGGCTCCATTAGTCGCTGATGACATCGCCATGGATGAGGATGAGGATGACGATGGCGCTGAACAGTATGTCTATACTGGCGCCTCCTCAGGGTTTGAGCATCATGAGTCGGTGCCTGAATTACCGTCTCAACGTGTTATTGACGACCATCCGGGGGTAAAGAAGCCTAGGAAGAGAGCGAGGAAAGGCAAAAAAGCTGATTCTATGATCCAGCCGCCTCAGCAGCCTCGGCTTCAGGACCGTGTAGATATCCCCGGTGCGGATAAATGGCATATCCCCGATCGACCAATCCTACCTGAAACAGCGCTACGGGCCAGATTCGGCGATCTAAGGAGACTTCATGACAATGTGTTGCGGGTAGAGAAAGGCCTCATCGCCTCGAAAGATCCAGGATACCCACTCTACGTGGTTAACGTTCCGCGGCAAAGGTCGTACGTCGACTGCTTCCCCGCAGATAAGTTCTTCCTCCGATTCGATTACATATTCGACATGTTTCACGTGAAGAAGCTGGATTTTACTTTTGTCCGCCTTTATGCCTTGCACATGAACTACATCATTGGGGTTGAGCAGATACGTTTTATCTGTGTCGCTGACCTGTACTACATGCACGAGGGCTTCTTGGGAGTCTGTGCACAGCATCGTGAATACGCGAGGGATTACATCATCAGTTTCATGCTCGCCAATAAGGACAAGGAGGCGATTCTCGTGCCTTATCATCCCGTGTAAGTCATCCGCGCTGCTATCCTTCCTTCGATTTCAATAATTCATTTGCACAGTGGAGGCTAATTAATTTGAGGTGTACTTATTTTGCGCAGCGGCGGGCGCGCCGTCCCATCATCCTCTACCCCAGATTCTCCCATGCTCTTTACTTGGACTCGTCGAAGAACATTCACAAAAAGGATTACACCTACATCAAAGATGTTCTCGACAGTGCTATGTTTTACCAAGCAAGGGGTGGAGAGGTTAGGGATAAGAAGAGAAGGGGCGGCAGGGCCGCCTTCAGCCATAAGACCGACTTCTGCTGCATCCAGCAACCAAATGATTCTCTTAATGATGGATTCTATGTCCTACACCACATGCTGGAGTACCGACGGGATCACCAGAACCTTCACATGGCACCTAGATCTGGCGATGCCCATATTCTGCAATGGGCAAAGGACATAGGAGATATCGAGGATCATCGACTTCGAGCTGAGTTCTATAACATCCAGCGCGAACTTGCCCAAATCATCATGAATGAGGTCGTTGGAAAAACAGGGATGTTCCATGCAGAAGGACAAATGTCACGGGAAGACGTCCGAACATGGATAGCCTCTCAGCGTCTCGACATGAAGCCTTTCACTAAGCTCGATGACTATCTCCCTGACTTGGATGGATGGCACGACATGATGGAGTGATTGTCCATATATGACAATGTGTCCGTTTAGTCCATACTTTCTTTTATGACAAAACTTTGAGTTATGCACGGTGAAACTTTATTTGTGATGTAATTAAACCGTCCTCCTCCTCGACTAGCGAAAATCACTCTAGTTAGGTCATTTTGGGTACGATGAACTTTGTTATTTATGCTTATGATATGTTGTTTCTATTTTTGCCAAGTCTGTCTCTTTCTGTTGCTCAACTATATATGTTGCATATCATCGACTCATGTGACGATGCAGGTGCATAGATCATAGATGGCGAAGAAGTGCTACGCCAGGAGTGTATATACGAAAAGTGGTCGGAGTGTCAGGCCCAGGTGTACCGGTTTTCGGTTTTCGAGCGACACGCAGTACTTAGTTTAGGTTCACGCTAATGCGAGAGAGGGATACGAACTCATGTACTCAAAGTGATAGCTATTCTCGCGTATATCATTGTTTAGATGGATGAGGATGTATTTGCAAGTAATCGAGACTTGTATCGCTATTTTCGAGATTGATGACGAGAGACCACTTTGTGTTGGATGATGATTATGATGATGACATGATTTGATGAGACTAATTGTATGTGTATGCTATCATTACATTTGTGGATGATATGCTAAAGATTATTGTATAAAGCCTATTCAAATGCAAAACAAATAAAAAACAAATATGCAGGGAAAAAAACTAATAAAACTAGTAGTAGCGAGGGTGGGATTTAGCAGTAGCGCCGACTTACCAGTAGCGCTTCCCTGTAAACGGCGCTGCAGATAATATCAGTAGCGTCCTTTTCTAAAGAGCGCTGCAGCTATTCATGTGTAGCAGTAGCGTGGGTCAACATGCGCTACTGCTATACGTTAGCTGTAGCGCCTTATTAGTAGCGCCGGTACCCGCGCTACTGAGAGGGCCAAAACCCGCGCTGCTGCTAGGCTTTTCGCTAGTCGTGTAAGCTTGTGAGCCTTTCCTTGGATACATAATGCCTTTGGTAAATTGTATGCTCTGCTTTCTCAAGCATGCTCTACTATCGAGTTTGTGTTATTTATTCTTGAAATTTGTGGTATATGTTTCTAAGATGCCCTGATGGGTTGAACCTATACCTTCTCTAAAACCGTGTGAACCCGAAAGTTTTCACGAGTCATACTTTTCTGGTGCTTCGTCAGATAAAATTTCAACACTGCAACTTCTTCAAAAGCGAGAAGTGAATGGAAGGTTATACATTGAAGAAGTGGGAGTCGACCTTGAACCTTGCATTCATGCCCATGGACACGATGTATAACTTATCATGGAAGCTGCTCGTAAAAATAGTTACCTCTTTGTTATAAGTTCATCTTGTATCCATGGTTCGATCATTTATGATCGTGGTTTCCGACCATGTTCTCCTTTAAATACCATTTCTCATGCAAGTTTAAGTACTTGTCTTCTGCAGAGTAATACCCCAGTCCAACCTCTACTTTGATTTATCGTCGAGTATTACCCTCCTGGTATCTCAAGATTATCACGGAACTGCGTAACTTCTTATGAGTTCTTCATCAAGTGCTACATTCTCATTGATTCCAATTTTTCACGGGCTCTGAGTTATTAAACACTCAAAGACACCGATAACTGACTCGAGTCCGCATCGCGATTAAGCAACTCTTGGTAACCTTCATTACTTACGAGTTTGAACTCAATCACGTCATTCCTAGCCTGATTGGCTATATCCTTGTCGTGCCGATTTTAACTGGGCTACCTGGTCCTTCTTCCCAGGGCACAGTTTTTTGACGATGAGCTAAGCTTACGTCGATCTTTCCTCATCATATCATTTCGCTTTGGACAGCAAGCTTGCTTTAGAGTTTGTGTCGTACCCTTGGTTCCATTAACCTTTCGCTTCATCATTCCTTTGACTTGATGTCATGGCTGATCTATTACATCTTCGTGGAGCCTTTCGACAGATGTGTCGGATCACCTTCAACACTTTGACATCTTCCGAGATGTCAACTGTGTTCATGATGAGAAATACCCTCCTTGCCGTCGATGAGTTTTTATCATCGACAACACCCTTGACTTCCTTTCATCGCGACTTGTCCACATTATGAATACAACTTGCTCTCCTACACTGTATGCCATGTTCTGCTTGTACTTGGGAAGGATATACCCCTGAATTATGTGTTTAAACACATTTTCCTTTCAATTGTTTTGTTTAAACCTTCTTGTGATCTATATAAGCAGTAATAATTCCCTGCTTATGTAAACACCTCGGTGTACCATCTTGTCTGGTGTAACCCTGTTAGTATTGTTGATGACATTCCGGTAGCCACCGATGGACGAGAACTTTGCCTATTGGTCCGCCTCATTCAACAAGTAGGAATTGGTTCTCTTCGTCCCTCGCCCATGGTACCGATGTTGTTGCTGACATAACTGACGGGCTATCCTCTGACATGCCTTACTTACATGATCGTGCAAGACGTCATCGCCCTTCTTACTTTTAAACCACATGGTGGGCCCATAACCCACAGTTCCACAGGATCAAAACCCGACTCTCCTGTACACCCTCATGTTTCCAAAGTTATTCCTCGCGCGTGGACTCGTATGAAATTCATGAGCCACCTACCGATGAGATCATCAATTCTGGCATCAGACACAATAATTATTCCGTTGCTTTGATCCCCTCTCACGCCCGGTAACAGGCATCGAACGATTGCCTACCTGCTTGGAACTTCTCGTGGTACTTTCTTACTTTGCTCTCGATAATTCATTAAGTTTCAATTCGAGAGTTACTTTCCGCCACCTTCTCCGATCTTATCGACCAGATAGTTAACTTTGCAGAGGTCCGTTCTCCCGGAATACCCCCTTTATTCTTTTGTAAGTACGATGGAGTTCCCGAAGAAAGGATGACGACTTCATCATGGTGACCTGAAGCAGAGAAATGAAGGCATCAACGTAATGGATCGACCTCTTCGAGAAGAACAACCAAGACCGATAAGATTTGTTAGAATTTCGTAACTAGACCTTTCCCCCTTATCCCACCTCTTAAAATCTCGGGACGAGATTTCTTGTAGTGGAGGAGAATTGTGACGCCCGGATAATTAAGCTACAGTAAACCTCTGTTATTGATGCCACATCACCACGGTTACTGTTGCTAATCTCGCGTTAGATCGAAACCGATTCAAATTTAAATTCAAAATCAAGTCAAAGGATAAAAGTTTTCAAACAATAAAACTAAAATGTTCGGGTTGTGCCAAATAATGCATAGGTAACTATGGTGGAGAGACCACACTTTTATAAATTGTTTAAATACTCTAAAATGAATAAAACGCGGCGAGAACAATTATTTAAATGCTCTTAAAATAATAAACAATTACAAACTAACTTATTTTAGGTGCCAAGTTAATTGTGGTGGTGGCATAATTGTTAACACTAACTTAGGTACAACTAATATATTTTATAAAACTAATGTATTTAAAATTTAAAATTAAAATAGAAAAGAAAAGAAATAAAACAAAATCCAAAAATTAAATAAAATGGGGGGAGACAAATACCCCCCCTCCCCACTGGACCCCTTGGCCTAACTGGGCCATGGCCCAGCCAGGCCGGCCCACGCCTCTGGCCTACATAGGCCTCCCCCCACTCGCACAAACCCTAACTGACACCCCCACTTCCCCCCACTCGTTCGCCCTCTCTCTCTCCCCACCCGATCCAATCTGGATCGGGGCACGAACGCCGCCACCGATCCCTGCAGCCACTACGCCGGAGCCGCCCTCGCCGTGATGCCCTCTCGCCATCGCCGCCTCAACCACGTCGCTCGCCTCCCCGTCCTCGCCCCCTTCCCGATCTAGAACTGGATCGGGGCACGGCCCGACTCCATCCCCGCCACCCGGACCGACTGCGCCATCGCCGCCACCGAGGACCTCACCGGAGGCCACGATGCCGGAGCTCCCTCGACGGCCTGCTCCCTCTTCCCCACTGGTCTGCCTCCGCGCCATCCACGTCGTCCCCGTCCCCCCACCTCGACCACCGCTGTCTTGACCCTGTGAACCCCGGTGAGGCCCCGGGCCTTCCCCCTCCTCCTCTTCCCCTCCGTCGCCGTGCACACTCGCCGACCGGGCCCCGAACGTGCTCACCGCACCGGCGCATGCCTCTGACCACCGCCCCTGGTCGCGCCCGCGACCGCGCTCACCGCACCTCGTCCTCCTTCTCTGCCTCTGCTCGAGGCCGACCGTGCGAACGCGCACCATCGCATCGGCCACACCGTCGCCCCCCCTTGCCGTTCTTGGTCGTTCCCTGCCACGAGGTGCAGCAGCTGCTGCTGTGCTGTGGCGGTGCGGCCACCACCACTGCAGCGCCCCGTCGCCGGTGGCCTCGCCCCTCTGCGCCGCCTCCGGTCACCGCCCGCCCCCCTGCTGCTCCGGCCGGCGCCCCATGGCCTCGTGCCTCGCCGCGCCTCGTCTCCGCCCTTTCCTCCTCCCACGGTCGCGCCACCGTGCCACTGACCGCACCAGCGCCACTCCTCGCCTCCGCCCGCCGTGGCCCCGGCTGGCCGCGCCGGCGAGCCCCGCCGTCGGTGCCCCGGCGGCCTCGTCCTGCCCTGCGGGCGAGTGCCCGCTCGAGTGCGTCCGCACCCGGCGCCCGACGCCCGTGAACCCACGCCCGCTATGGCCCCCTGTGCCAATGATAGGGGGGCCCACGCCCAGAACGTTTAAAAAAAAGAGGAATTGAAATATATATAATAATAACAATAATAAAATTATTAATTAATTAGTTAATTAAAGAATTAATTAACTTAAATAATCATAATTAGATTAATCTAATCACTAATTAACTTAATTAACTGTTAGTTAATTAATCAGTCAATGACATGCGGGACCCTCACGTGAGTTTGACCCAGTCAACGCCCTGTTGACTGCTGACATCATGATGATGTGTGCATACTCTATTCTGGATAATGTTAGAATTAAATAGTTAAATAAATCCTAAAAATGATTTCAATCTTTTAAAATTAATATAAAATAAACCGTACCTCAGATGAAAATACTTTCTACATGAAAGTTGCTCAGAACAACGAGACGAATCCGGATACGCAGCCCGTTCGTCCGCCACGCATCCCTAACCTATCGAACCTGCAACTTTTCACCTCCAGTTCATCTATCCGAAAACGTGAAACACCGGGAATACTTTCCCGGATGTTTTCCCCCTCTGCCGGTATCACCTACTACTGCGATTGGGCACACCTAGCCTCACGCCTTGTCATGTCATGCATTTGTTTGCATTGTATTTATTGTTTCTCCCCCCTCTTCTCTCGCTAGACACCGAGACCGACGCCGCTGCTACCCAGTACGACCACGGTGTTGACGACCCCTCTCTCTTGCCAGAGCAACCAGGCAAGCCCCCCCTTGATCACCAGATATCGCCTATTCTACTCTCTACTGCTTGCATTAGAGTAGTGTAGCATGTTACTGCTTTCCGTTATTCCTATCCTGATGCATAGCCTGTCCTTGCTACTACTGTTGTTACCTTTACTTGCAATCCTACATGCTTAGTATAGGATGCTAGTATTCCATCAGTGGCCCTACATTCTTGTCCGTCTGCTGTGCTATACTATCGGGCTGTGATCACTCGGGAGGTGATCACGGGTATATACTATATACTTTATACATGATACACGTGGTGACTAAAGTCGGGTCGGCTCGTGGAGCATCCGCGAGTGATTCACGGATTGGGGGCTGAAAGGACCTTTGTCCCAACGGCCCTCTATGTGGATCTTTGTGGCGGAGCGTCAGGGCAGGTTGAGAGTACCTGGGTGAGAGGTGGGCCTGGCCCTAGTCGGTGTCCGTGGTTACATCATTAACACGCTTAACGAGATCTTGGTATTTGATCTGAGTTGGGTCGTTGACCTTATACGCACTAACCGCCACGTGGGACAAGATATGGGCAACCGGCGTCGTGGTATCAGCCGAAGCATTTCGTGACATCAGCGACTGAGAGGCGTGCGTCAGATTAGACTAGAACGCCTGTTAGGCTAGGTCTGCTTCCGGCCGCCCTCGCAACATGGAGGTGTGCTAAGGGCGATGGGCCCAGACCCCTATGCGCTTAGGTTTAGACCGGCGTGCTGACCTCTCTGTTATGCCTAGGTGGGGCTGCGACGTGTTGATCTTCCGAGGCCGGGCATGACCCAGGAAAGTGTGTCCGGCCAAATGGGATCGAGCGTGTCGGGTAATGTGGTGCAACCCTGCAGGGAAGTTTATCTATTCGAATAGCCGTGATCTTCGGTAACAGGACGACTTGGAGTTGTACCTTGACCTTATGACAACTAGAACCGGATACTTAATAAAACACACCCTTCCAAGTGCCAGATACAACCCGGTGATCGCTCTCTTACAGGGCGACGAGGAGGGGATTGCCGGGTAGGATTATGCTATGCGATGCTACTTGGAGGACTTCAATCTACTCTCTTCTACATGCTGCAAGACGGAGGCTGCCAGAAGCGTAGTCTTTGATAGGACTAGCTATCCCCCTCTTATTCTGGCATTCTGCAGTTCAGTCCACCGATATGGCCCTTTACACATATATCCATGCATATGTAGTGTAGCTCCTTGCTTGCGAGTAATTTGGATGAGTACTCATGGTTGCTTTTCTCCCCCTTTTCCCCCTTCCCTTCTACCTGGTTGTCGCAACCAGATGTCAGAGCCCAGGAGCCAGACGCCACCATCAACGACGACTCCTACTACACCGGAGGTGCCTACTACTACGTGCAGCCCGCTGATGACGACCAGGAGTAGTTTAGGAGGATCCCAGGCTAGAGGCCTGCGCCTCTTTTGATATGTATCCCAGTTTGTGCTAGCCATCTTATGGCAACTTGTTTAACTTATGTATGTACTTAGATATTGTTGCTTCTGCTGACTCGTCTATGACCGAGACCTTGTATTCGAGCCCTCGAGGCCCCTGGCTTGTATTATGATGCTCGTGAGTCCCTGATCTTGATCGTACATGTTTGCGTGCATGATTAGTGTATGATTGAATCGGGGGCGTGACAACTGCGCCCCCACCCCTTGTCCAATTTGGTTTGGGCAAGGGGAAGGCGCGCGCCAACTCTTGGCCCTTCTCCCCTCTCTCCACTACAGCCGAATAAGACCCATTACTTCTCCCAGTGGATTCCCGTAACTCCCTGGTACTCCGAAAAATACCCGAATCACTCGGAACCTTTCCGATGTCCGAATATAGCCTTCCAATATATCAATCTTTATGTCTCGACCATTTCGAGACTCCTCGTCACATCCGTGATTTAATCCGGGACTCCGAACAAACTTCAGTCATCAAATCACATAACTCATAATACAAATCGTCATCGAACGTGAAGCGTGCGGACTGATACGTCCATTTTGCATCATGCTTTTATATCAATATTTATTGCATTATGGGATGTTATTACACATTATGTCACAATACTTATGGCTATTCTATCTTATTTTACAAGGTTTATCATGAAGAGGGAGAATGCCGGCAGCTGGGATTCTGGCTCGAAAAGGAGCAAATATTGGAAACCTATTCTGCACAGCTCCAAAAATACTGAACCTCCACGGAAGTCATTTTTGGAATTAATAAGAATTATTGAGCGAAGAAAATACCAGAGAGGGCCCACACCCTGGCCAGGAGGGGGGCGCCCCCAGTCTCCTGGGCCCCCTGTTGGCCCTCCGGTGCCCATCTTCTTCTATATGAAGGCTTTTACCCTGGAAAAAAAAATCATAAGCAAGCTTACGGGACGAAACTCCACCGCCACGAGGCGAAACCTTGGCGGAACCAATCTAGGTCTCCGGCGGAGCTGTTCTGCCGGGAAAACTTCCCTCCAGGAGGGAGAAATCATCATCATCGTCATCACCAACGATTCTCGGGGTCAATCTCCATTAACATCTTCACCAGCACCATCTCCTCTGAAAGCACAAGTGCTCCCTAGGTGGTTTTGGTAATTAATGTCAACATATCTCTTGTTGGATTAACACTTTTATCTAGTATGTTTCAGATAAGTTCAACAATGGAGTGGCATGGACTAAAGGATGTGGGAACTCCTTCAAGATGCTAAGGACAAAGGATTGGCTCAAGCTTCAAGCTCAAGACTCTACATTTTACATTTTAGTGATCCAAGTTCACATTGAGTCTATAGGAAAAGCCAATACTATCAAGGAGGGATGAGGTCTTGCTTAATGAGCCTCTTGCTTCATGTGCTTAGTGATATGCTCCAAAACCCTCAACCACTTTCCCAGTTCCACTCATATGACCTAAACCAAAAGTCAAACTCGGCCCTACCGATTCTTTCTATCCGGCGCCACCGAGTTCAAATGTAATAGCCACTGCCACAAACCCTAGGCAAATCGGTTTCACCGATAGGGATCTCGGTCTCACCGAGATGGGATTGTAATCTCTCTGTTTCCCTTCATAACGTTTCGGTCTAACCGAAGTGAGCGATCGGTCCCACCGAGATTGCAATGTAAACTCTCTGTTTCCCTTTCGTAACTTTTTGGTCTCACCGAAAGAGCGAATCGGTCCCACCGATTTTACCTGACCAACTCTCTGGTTAGCTAATTACCAAAATCGGTCCCACCGAGTTTGTGTAATCGGTCTCACCGAGATTACGTTATGCCCTAACCCTAACCATATCGGTCCTACCGAGATGCATGTCAGTCCCACTGAAAACCCTAACGGTCACTAGGTTTACTAAAATCGGTCTGACCGAGTTTGTTGATTCGGTCCCACCGAGATTGGTAAATTGTGTGTAACGGTTAGATTTTGTGTGGGGGCTATATATACCCCTCCACCTCCTCTTCATTCGTAGAGAGAGCCATCAGAACAAACCTACACTTCCAACTTACCAGTTTTGAGAGATTACCACCTACTCATGTGTTGAGGCCAAGATATTCCATTCCAACCACATGAATCTTGATCTCTAGCCTTCCCCAAGTTGCTTTCCACTCAAATCTTCTTTCCACCAGATCCAAATCCTATGAGAGAGAGTTGAGTGTTGGGGAGACTATCATTTGAAGCACAAGAGCAAGGAGTTCATCATCAACACACCATTTGTTACTTCTTGGAGAGTGGTGTCTCCTAGATTGGCTAGGTGTCACTTGGGAGCCTCCGACAAGATTGTGGAGTTGAACCAAGGAGTTTGTAAGGGCAAGGAGATCGCCTACTTCGTGAAGATCTACCGCTAGTGAGGCAAGTCCTTCATGGGCGACGACCATGGTGGGATAGACAAGGTTGCTTATTCATGGACCCTTCGTGGGTGGAGCCCTCTGTGGACTCGCGCAACCGTTACCCTACGTGGGTTGAAGTCTCCATCAACGTGGATGTACGATAGCACCACCTATCGGAACCATGACAAAAACATCCGTGTCTCCAATTGCGTTTGAATCCTCCAAACCCTTCCCTTTACATTCTTGCAAGTTGCATGCTTTACTTTCCGCTGCTCATATACTCTTTGCATGCGTGCTTGTTATGTATTGTGAATGTTGAAATTGTGCCTAAACTCCACTTAAACCTAAAGAAGTTAAAAACTGCAACTTTGGTACTTAGTGTCTAATCACCCCCCTCTAGACACCTCTTCTCAAGATCCTACAAGTGGTATCAGAGCATTGGTCCATTGCCTTGGTTTAATCACCATTGGAGGAAGATGGATGAGTCTACTTTGGGGAGTCTTAGACATAGAGTGCCCATTCTTGATGGAGAGTATTTTCATGAGTGGAAAAATGAGATGCTTGCAATTTTCAATCAATATCATTTGAACAAGTACATTGCTAGCCCTTGTGCACCTCATGTTGATCCTATGCATCCTACCCTTGATGAAGCTATTGACATGACTAGGAATCTTAGGACTGTTAATCTTATCACTAGAGGCTTGCCTAGAAACTTAATTGGAATCTTGCCTACTCTTGAGTGTGCCTACACTATATGGAAATTTCTTGAGGAACACTTTCCAAATTATTCCTTAAACAATCTAGATGAGATTCTCTATAAGTCTATTGCCTTGAGTAAGATGAATACTAGTGATCCTATGTTTGGTGATCGTCTATTTGAACTCACCAACCTTATACGTGCCAAAGGAGATGTCGGAATTATTGGTGTTATTATTTCCGAAGCTATAAGAATTGATAGACAAGATGATTGCCAAACTCACTCTAACGAATTAGCCTCTCTAGGACTTGATCAACCACCAAGATCATTGCCAAACTCACTCTAACGAATTAGCCTCTCTAGGAATTGATCAACCACTTGACAATGTTGAACATGGATACTATGATGAGGATGATGATAGTGACTTCGATCTTGATGATGCAATGAGACATTTTGGTCTTATGGAAAATCTTCGGGGATATGTGTCAGGAGGAAAGGAATGGGTTCTTGACAGTGGATGTACCGATCACATGACCGGAGATAAAGACATGTTTCGTGAGCTTGCTAAAAATGATAGTCCTCAAAAGTATGTCACTTTCGTTGACAACTCAAGGGGTAAGGTGGTTGGCCTCGGTAAGGTGGCCATCTCACATGATAGCTCCATACAAAATGTCATGCTCGTTGAGTCTCTTGGCTACAACTTACTTTCAGTATCTAGACTTGCTGATTTCGATTTAAATGTCCTATTTACTGAAGTAGATTGCCAAGTGTTTCGTCGAGACAACCATAAAATGGTCTTTACCAGTATACGTAGAGGTGATCTTTACATTGTTGATTTCTCTAAAAAGGCACAACCTAAAACTTGCTTCATTGCTAAATCCTCAAAAGGTTGGTTATGGCATAGACGACTAGGTCACGTTGGCATGAGAAACCTTGACAAGCTTATTAAAGTAAATCATATCCTTGGAGTTAACGATGTCATATTTGATAAGGATAGACTATGCAGTGCTTGTCAGGCAGGTAAACAGGTTGGAGGAAGGCATCCCGTGAAGAACATCATGACTACAAGGAGGCCACTCAAGCTTCTTCATATGGATCTCTTTGGTCCCAACGCTTACAAAAGTCTCGGTGGAAATTCTTTTGGTCTAGTTATAGTTGATGATTTTTCAAGATTTACGTGGGTATTCTTTCTCGGTGATAAATCGCAGGTCCAAAAGATCTTCAAAAATTTCGCTAGGAAGGCCCAAAACCAATTTGAAGTGAAGATCAAGAAGGTTCGCGGCGACAATGGAACGGAGTTCAAGAATGCTAATGTGGACACCTTTCTTAATGAAGAAGGGATTTCACACGAGTTCTCAGCTACGTACACACCTCAACAAAATGGAGTTGTTGAGAGGAAGAACCGGACGCTCATCAAAATGGCGAGAATGATGGTTGATGAGTACAAGACGCCAAAGCACTTTTGGGCGGAAGCGGTTAAGATGGCTTGTCATGCAACAAATTGCTTGTATCTCCACAAGCTACTCGGTAAGACGGCATACGAGCTCCTCACCGGTAACAAACCCCAAGTTGGATACTTTCGAGTATTTGGCTCAAAGTGCTACATTCTTGATAAGCATCTTCGTTCAAAATTTGCTCTTAAATCTCATGAAGGTTTCCTACTTGGTTATGGCTCAAACTCTCACACTTACCGTGTCTACAATAATTTCACCCGAAAGGTTGAAGATTTGGTAGATGTGAAGTTTGATGAATCTAACGGCTCGCAAGTAGAGAAATTGCCAATTGATGTAGGAGACAAAGACCCTTCAGAAGCAATCCAAGACTTGTCTATTGGCAAGGTCCGTCCAACGGAGGTGAAGGAGAGTACCTCGTCTGTCCAAGTGGAAGCTTCTACTTCACGACAAGGTGAAACAAGAGTTGATACGGAAGCATCCACAAGTGGAACACACCAAGATGAAGAAAACGAGGAAGAACATCACGAACGCCAACAACCTCCTTCTCCACCACGACAAGAGAACAACGACGCCAACAATGAAGAAGATCAAGAAGAAGAAGAACAAGATGAAGAATATGTTCAACTGAGATCCAAGCAAAAGCTTTCATGAGTTCGAGGAAGAATTGCTAAAGACCATCCCGTCGAGCAAATCTACAATGATACTCAAACCAGGAGAATCACCCGCTCTAAAACTTGTTTAGCTAACTTTTGTGAAAACTATTCTTTCATCTCTAGCATTGAACCTATGAAGGTCGAAGAAGCATTGGAAGATCCGGATTGGATAAATGCTATGCATGAAGAGCTACACAACTTTGAGAGAAACCAAGTTTGGACATTGGTTGAGAAGCCCGACAACAACCATAACATCATCGGTACCAAATGGGTGTTTCGCAACAAGCAAGATGAAGATGGACAAGTAGTTTGCAACAAAGCACGTCTCATCGCCCAAGGCTACACACAAGTTGAAGGTATAGACTATGGTGAGACTTATGCTCCCGTTGCTAGACTTGAGTCCATTCGCATCTTACTTGCCTATGCTAATCACCATAATATCACCTTGTACCAAATGGACATTAAAAGTGCTTTTCTAAATGGTAAAATAGAGGAGGAAGTTTATATCAAACAACCTCCCGGCTTTGTCAATCCTAAGAAACCAAATCATGTTTACAAACTTCACAAAGCTCTTTATGGACTTAAACAAGCTCCTAGAGCTTGGTATAAATGCTTGACCAAGTTCCTTATTGAAAAAGGCTTTGAAATTGGGAAAATTGATTCCACACTTTTTACTAAAAGGGTTAATGGAGAATTATTTGTATGCCAAATTTATGTTGATGATATCATATTTGGATCAACTAACCCTCATTTTAGTGAAAAGTTTGAAAAGCTAATGTCGGAGAAGTTTGAGATGTCAATGATGAGTGAACTCAAATTCTTTCTTGGGTCGCAAATCAAGCAAACTAAGGATGGTACTTTTGTGTCTCAAACGAAGTACACTAAGGACTTATTCAAGAAGTTCAATATGCAAGAATGCAAAGGTATGTCTACACCCATGCCTACTAGAGGACATCTTGATTTGACCAAAGATGGTAAACCCGTGGACCAAAAGGTTTATCGCTCTATGATTGGTTCATTGTTATACCTATGTGCTTCACGTCCCGATATTATGCTAAGTGTGTGCATGTGTGCAAGATATCAAGCTGCTCCTAAGGAATGTCATCTTAAGGCCGTAAAAAGGATAGTGAGATACTTAATTCATACATCAAATTTTGGCATTTGGTATCCTAAGAGGGCCTCTTTCGATCTTGTTGGCTACTCCGACTCAGACTATGCCGGAGACAAGGTTGATAGAAAGTCCACTTCGGGTACTTGTCAATTTCTTGGCAGATCTCTTGTGTCTTGGTCCTCCAAGAAACAAAACTCGGTATCCTTATCTACAGCCGAAGCGGAGTACATTGCCGCTGGTTCATGTTGTGCTCAATTACTTTGGATGACCCAAACTCTTAAAGATTATGGGATATATGTGAGACAAGTTCCATTTCTTTGTGACAATGAAAGTGCTATCAAAATTGGTCATAATCCCGTACAACATTCTCTAACTAAGCATATAGAAGTTCGTCATCATTTCATTCGAGATCATGTTGCTAAGGGTGACATTAATCTTAAGCATGTTCGCACCGAAAAGCAATTAGCGGATATATTCACTAAACCCCTCGATGAGAAAGTGTTTTGCAGGTTGAGAGGAGAATTGAACATCATTGATGCTTCAACTTGGAGTAGAAACTCCATTGGACACATGCAAGACATGAGATTACGACTAATCCATGATATCACTCTTATGATGAATATATAATATCTTGGATATATTTGCATCTTGCATGTTATCTAACACATGTAGGTACTTGGTTGAATCAAATTCCATGAGATTGTAAACTACTCACATCTTGAGCAATCTCTACATCACCAAGTCTCTACACTATGGAGGTTGGAGTCAAGGAAGCACGGATTCTTTCAAATATATCCTTTGAAAATCTTGATGATTGAGTTTCATGATTAAATTCTCTCTTACACAAGTGCTACTCCTTGCAAGAACTAACCCATGTAGGTAGATGGACTCAAATTCCAAGTGGTGCTCCCAACTCTTGATGAGCTACATCAACCTTGAGCAACCCACACAAGTTCAACTACATGGTCAACACGACCAACCAAGGTATGTCATTCCATCTTAGAGAAGCTTTACTCCGAGACATGAGCTAAAGCAACTCGACAAGATGTGAATACATCAAAATGCTTAAACGAAAAATGGTAACCCCATTTTGAGCTTAAACGATGGGTATGACCCATGATCAAGTGATCTCACTTGACTCATAAGTCAATATACTCTAACATAGGTGACTTTGTCACCGACCACCTCTAGATGAAGTTCTCTCGTGTTCTTGTCTGTGTTTTTGCATTTGTCTCATGCATATTTGCTTTCCCTTTCAAAAAAAAACTTCATCTAGATTTCCTTCTTTCCTTTTAGCTGCTCTGCATTTTCTGCATCCAATTCATTGCATATCCTTCAGTTAATTCCTTGCAAATCTTTGTGAGATCGTACTAGTCTAGAGAGCTGAGGTGACAAATGTTTTCTCTGTGATGAAATCGGTTTCACCGGTTTGTTGCTTTCGGTCCGGCCGAATCCACTCGGTACAACCGAAGCATACCACTCGGTGCCACCGATTTCACAACAGGAAGAACAGATTTGCCACTTGATCTATATTTCTTCTGGTCCAGCTCCACTCAATGAATCTTGTCCTCTACAAGCATCACAATTTTATCCAGTGCTTTGTGTTGTGACTGAAGGACCAAACCCATTCACAACAACTTCCAGAAGACCCTTCTTGGAAATTGATGGCAAAGGGGGAGAGAGAAATCACATCAAAGCTTATCACTTCCAAAAGGGAGAGAATATTAAGGGGGAGAAAGAGATCTCCAGGGGGAGAGAATACTCAAGTAGAAAGGTATTTCTCAAGGATCCCAGATGGTTGATGTTCAAGAGGAGAGATGCCACATGTCTTTTTGGGGGAAAGACATGTTCATATGTGCTTATTTGCTTTAAGCTATGTTCATTCATATCTTTCAACTATGATTTTCTGCTCTGATTTTCTGTTCCCTATCTTCTCCCAATATCCCATGCTAGATTCAGGGGGAGCAAGACACCAAAGGGAAGGAAAATATTTAAATTCATTGCATACCTTTATTCTTGGGGACATGTCTAATCCAATGTGGTACTCAGTACTCACTTTCTACATGTCATCCCAGTCTTGGTATTCTTGTGGTTTCTTTTGTTTGCTCTGGCTAGTAGATGTACCTGTATTATCTAACCTTGTTTGTGCAGGTTCATTCCATCCTAAGCCAACTCAAGACTACAAGGTAAGTATATGCATCATAATCATGTGTATGAGGAATTCTTGCTGATGCACATACTGTTTGCAAGAAGGACTCATGAGCATGAAGGTATTTTCCTTAATAATCTTTTGCTCTGATGCATATGGCCAAGATACATGTAACACATTCCCTACTCTATCATGGTTATGCTCTCATATGCTTCTATATTCCATATTCACATGACTGCATACATGTAGGGGGAGCCTATGCTTGTTACATGTCTTTCCGAAGCTTTACTTGCTACTCTTTATATCTTTATCTAAAGCTTTGATGTATGTTGCCATCAATTACCAAAAAGGGGGAGATTGAAAGCATAAGTGCTCCCTAGGTGGTTTTGGTAATTAATGTCAACATATCTCTTGTTGGACTAACACTTTTATCTAGTATGTTTCAGATAAGTTCAACAATGGAGTGGCATGAACTAAAGGATGTGGGAACTCCTTCAAGATGCTAAGGACAAAGAATTGGCTCAAGCTTCAAGCTCAAGACTCTACATTTTACATTTTAGTTATCCAAGATCACATTGAGTCTATAGGAAAAGCCAATACTATCAAGGAGGGATGAGGTGTTGCTTAATGAGCCTCTTGCTTCATGTGCTTAGTGATATGCTCCAAAACCCTCAACCACTTTCCCACTTCCACTCATATGACCTAAACCTAAAGTCAAACTCGGCCCTACCAATTCTTTCTATCCGGCGCCACCGAGTTCAAATGTCATAGCCACTGCCACAAACCCTAGGCAAATCGGTTTCACCGATAGGGATCTCGGTCTCACCGAGATGGGATTGTAATCTCTCTGTTTCCCTTCGTAACATTTCGGTCTAACCGAAGTGAGCGATCGGTCCCACCGATATTGCAATGTAAACTCTCTGTTGTCGGATTTCGGGTTCCGGCAGACCCTTGAGGTTCGAACACTGGGGTGTGCACGGAGATTTCGCCCTCTACCTACCTGCACCTCACCGCCACGCTAGGATCTAAGCTACAAAAGGAACAACACAAGAGACACAAGATTTATACTAGTTCTGGCCACCATTGTGGTGTAATACCCTACTCTAGTTTGTGGTGTGGTGGATTGCCTCTTGGGCTGATGATGATGAACAATACAAGGGAGAACAGCCTCGCGAGGGTCTGTTCTTGGCTGGGACGATGAACTGCTAGGAGGAGTTCAATGCCCTTCTCTCTTGCTATGATGCTACTTGATTGCTCTCTTCCAGATGCCTCTACCCTGGGGGTGGCTAGTCCTATTTATAGGCAAAGGCCATGGGCCTCTTCCGAAATATTGAGCGGGAAGGGTGCCAACAATTGGCCATTTTGAAGGGGAACATCTAGTACACTTATCCTGACTAAAGTTGGTCCTCGCCTGTCAAAGGCTCTGGTGGTGACGCCTGCTTGGGCTCCACAATGACTTCCTTCCTGCCGTTGGGCTGGTCTTGGTCTTGTTGCACCGAAATGGATGTCTTTGCTTGATGCTCTCGCCTGCGCTTGTCCCTTTGCACCAAAGAGGTAAGGAGGACACTGAGCGGGCTGGCGCCCACCTGGCGCCCTTGATCGTCATGGCTTGCGTCATGGGCACCTCGTGAGGTACCCCGCCTTGATCTCTCCGCCTCCTCGCGAGCCAGCCTGACGAGGCCGTGCCTGAGGAAGCTCCTTGTCGTTTGCCCCGTGAGGCTTGGCCCCTCGCGAGGGTCTTGAGCTTGTGTTGATGAAGATGGGCCACGCTGGGCCCCCCTTGAGCCACGCCGCAGGCCGCAGGCAGGCAAGTCTGGGGACCCCCATTCCCAGAACGCCAACAGTAGCCCCCGGGCCCAAGGCGCGCCCAGACTTGGCCGAGCAGAGAGGCGAAAGGGCAAGTGCAAAGCGCCGCGGGCCCTAATAGCCTGCGGCCTTGGGCGCCGTGTGGTGGTTGATTGGACGTGGGTGCCTCCACAACTGCGCGAGTTGATAAAGGAGCGGCACCTGTCTAGGCTTTGCTTCTTTTGCTTCCTCCGGTTGCTGCTCAGATCCCCTTTTTTGTGCCTTTCCTTCCTGCCTCCGAAATCTTCAGATCTACTCTGACCGCGCGCCCTAGCAAGACATGGTGCCTCGCCAGGCCCCGGCAGGAGCTCGGTACTCATCCGCCTTGGACTCGCCGAACGTGTCGGGGGCGAGCCTTGCCCGGGTGCGCCAGATGGCGGCGGCGCAGGGCATTGATGGGGCGAAGGTGTTCAAGGCCGGCTCTGCCCTCCATGAGGGCCAAGGGAGCACCTTCTATCCGCTCTTTGTAAGCTCCATTGTTGCCGGTCTGGTGCCTCCCTTCTCTGAGTTCTTCTTCTCTGTCCTCCGCCATTACAAGCTACGAGCTCTGCATCTCCACCCCAACTCTGTCCTTCTTCTGGCAATCTTCGCCTACTATTTCGAGGCTCACGTAGGGGTGCAGCCCTCAGTAGCCTTGCTGCGCCACTACTTCTCCCTCTGGACCTCTCGTGGTCCCGTCTCTGCGTGGGCGAGCTTCGCCGCGTACGGTAGCTCCATCGCCATTTCAAACCCCGGGAAGAGGATTGAGGGCTTTAGGAGCAAGTGGGTCTTGGTAGATGCTGGGCGCATCCATCCTCGGCTGATCTTGCCCACGGGGCACCCCACGAGTTCCGACGACTGGTCTCGAGTGGAGCTCGTGGACCCCGTGCGAGGCTGGTGTTGGAGAAGATGGACGCGGATCTGAGGCCGGCCAACATGGCGGCGGCAAAGCTGACTGGCGCATCACTGCTGAGGGAATTCCTGGAGCACCAGCTGGCTCCACTTCGTCAGTACTCACTTCCGATGTGGAGGCCCCACCCGAGCCCCGCGGTCTTGGCCGACGAGGATCTGGCTGCGGTCCTCCAATCTTTGGTCGGGGGCGACGTGGCGAGGTTGGAGGGCACTCCTACGCCCCTGTTCCTCCGCGACGACTGGGAGCAGGTAGTGGAGTCCATGCCCGTCTTCAACGGGGACGGGCCTGTGCCCGCGGAGGCTCCCGAGAATCCGGTGGACGTGTCCTCCGACGATTCCAGCGAAGAAAAGGAGGAAGGGGAGCGGGAAAAAGGGCCTGACTCCGAGGCGACCGACGGAGAGTCGAGGGCTCCCTTCCCTCAGCGCAGGTCCCGCGTTCTCCGCCTTTCTCCGAGCGATGACGACGAGGATGATGACAAGCAGGGCGGCGGGAGCTTGCCCCCGATCCCGAAGAGGGACAGGACCGGGCTGATCCCCCACGGGTCTGCCCCGGCCCCAAGGCGATCCACAGACGCGCCTCCCTCTCCCGAGCTCCTTGAGGCTGATCCTTGCAGCCTCTCGGGCTTCAAGTACGGCCGGAGGCTGCTCGAGCTCGCGGGCGATGACCTGTAAGTGCTTGATTCCTGTCTTATTTCTTGTTCTGTTGCTGAGGCTTGACGTTCGTATCTCCTGGCTAGGCTGGCACCCGCGGCAAAGAAGTCGAAGGGAGCTCCTGAGGTTCCATCCGGGGCAGCGCCTCTGCCCGCGAAAGAAGGTGACCATGACACACGGGCCTCTCCTACCCGGGCGTCCTCGTGAGGCCTGGCTGAGCCGGCTGGGGCGAGCACAGCCCCCACGGCCCAAGCGACTCCCGAGGTGCCCTTGCTTGATGCCGCCACCACAACTGTTGGGGCGCAGCAGGCTCCACCTCAGGATACTGTGGTCACGCTGCCGTCTTCTCCTCCTACTCCACCGACTGCTGTTTCTCCGACTCCTCCTACCGTTCTGGATCGTGCTGCTACCGAACTGGACCGTCTGCGGCAGGATCTTCTGGGCACCGACCCTCGTTTAGTAGCCGGGCGCTTGGAGCTGGCTTCTGGCTGGATTCGCTCCGACGCTTCAATTCGGGCGGCGCTAGTCCAGGCCTCGACGGCTTGCGACAAGGAGAAGCAGGCCGTCCTTGGGGCGAAGGCCGCTCGCGACGCCGCCATGGGGGAGGTGGATGATGTCCGAGGTCGCTGCAAGGCGCTGGAGAGCGAGCTGTAGGGCCTGCGGGACCAGCTCGCCGAGGAGACCCGCCTTCGCCAAGAGCAGGAGGAAGGCACGAAGGCTCGCGAGGCGGCCGTCAAGGACCAGGACGCCAAGCTCAAGAGGCGCCGTGACCGCCTAGGCGCGCTGGAGCAAGAGTTGGAGGCGAGGAAGGTCGAGCTGGACGGCAAGGCACGGGTTCTTGCCGAGGATCGCGTGGCCTTCACGGAGATGGAGGTGAAGGCTCGCACCTTGCTGAGGACGCTTTATGATAGCGGCTTGGAGAGCCCGCTGGCCGGCACCGAGGACGGTCCCGCCAAGCTACTTCCCTTCCTGGTTCACGCTCTTGAAGATGTCACCCTTGGCCTTGGCCCTACGGCTGAGGCCGAGGCGTGTGTCTTGTCTTCTGCAGCGCTGACGTGGGTCCTTACCCACATCTATCTTCGTGACCCCAACGTCGACCTCAACAACCTGTTGGAGCCGGCGAGCTGCGAGCTTGCCGCTGCCGCTGCTGAGGCCGTGAAGGGTAGCGCGAAGGCTCTGCTGGGGAAGTTCCGGGCCTTCAGCACCAAGCCGAAGCGGGGCACTGCCGACCGTGCAGCTCCACAAGGCGAACCCGCTCCGCGCAGCTCCACCGCCGACAAGTGATCCCGTCGTGGCTCCTGTTCTGCTTTTAATTCCTGCACATGTACCATACCTCGGGGAGGCGTTTAAACTTGCGTTTGGTATTGTGATAACAGTATGGACTGTAATATTTGCTTTTGAATTCCTTGAAATTTGCGCTTTTCCTTCCTACTTGCTTATGTTCTACGCCGGCAGAGCCCGGCCCCGCGCATACCTCAGCCGCCGTTAGCCCCGACCGGAAACCAGGACGGGATCAAGGAGTGAGGGGCTACGTGACAAGTTAGGCTCCTGAGTTGCGATGCTCAGGAGTCCCCCTTGGTGCTCGAACAACAAGTAGGGAGGTGAGATGTGGGTGGATCTACCGTTCTACGTCTGTAGAGCCCGGCCTCGCGCATACCTCAGCCGCTGTTAGCCCCGACCGGAAACCAGGACGGGACCAAGGAGTGAGGGGCTACATGACCAGTTAGGCTCCTGAGTCGCGATGCTCAGGAGTCCCCCTTGACGCTCAAACGGCCTTCGTACCTTGGCTCCACTCGGGGAGGGATGTGCGACGAACTAGGCCCGGGGGGCCTGGCTGGGTGGCGTGCATCTGGGCGTGACCCAGGCGCAGCCCCCGTGCCCAACCCCCTCGTGCGGCACTCCCGAGGGGAGGCGTTGCGATGAGGCCAGACACTAAGCTCTGGGCTCCCTAAGGTTGATGCGGCCCGGGGGCCACCCTCAGTTGTTTATCACCAGCGCGGAGCATAGCGCTTCCGTATGTGTACGGGCATAGCCGCTCCTCGGCAGTGTCGTCAGCCAGCACGGAGCATGGTGCTTCCACTGGTGCGTGGGAGGGGGCTCCCGTCCGGGAGGAGCCCCCGGGGCGTGTACAACCCCGCCCTGACACGTGGCTGGCACGGTAGGGCCTGACGAGGTGTATCTGGGCACCCATGAGCCAGCGCGGGACTCACGGGGCCCTACCTCAAGGCGGGTTGCGCCTGACACTGGGCCTTATCTTGGGATGTGTTCCTACATATTTGGTTAGATGCCGGCACTCTACGTCCTCGGGTCCCGGCCCTCGAGCTGATCTCAACCGTCGCTGGTATGCCAGGTCGCGATGCCGTGGACAAGGCCAGAGGGTGAGGGCTGGAGAGCCAGTAAGAGCCCTGAGTCGCGATGCTCAGGTACCCCCCCTTTAACGTGCAAGTGGTCGACATGAAGAAGAAGAGGTGCCGCGGACTAGCATCAAATAACATGCATGGTGGGCCGAATGCATGGCCCGAAATAAACGTAAAAGCGATACATGCCACTGGGTCTGGCCCGAGCGACTTGGGGATGATGCAGCCCGAGGGGCGCCCCCAATGAAGTAAGCTAGGAACATGAAGTAAAAGGGATACACACCGCAGGGACGGACCCACACGGCCTGGGAATAATGCAGCCCTGGGGGGCGCTCCCAGCTGGAAATGAAACTTGAAAGATGTCACCTGATGATGTTGAAGGCGAAGGGGTGTTGGTGTAGCAGACTCGATGGGCCGCGGGAGCCGATCCTCACGAGCCCCCAGGCCCTGGGGCCTCGGGAGGCTTTGGAGGCGCTGGTGGCTCCTCCCGGACCATCTCCATCTCCGCCAGGGCTGCGGAACGCCTGACCTCTTGAGCCTCCAGGATGCCCCTCATGAGGCGCTGGTACGTGGCAGCCGCGTTCGGCAAGCCGTAAGGCATGCGAACGTAGCTGTGGGGTGGACCTTCGCAGCGCCCCACTTGCGAGGGCCAGAGGCGCTCCTGAGAGGCGGCTCGGTTGAGCCCTAGTATGTCGATGGAGATGCGTAGCCCACCATCCACGCCTGGATGGGGAGCCACAGCGGGTAAGCGGCGACTGCCTCTCATGACCCTTGACTCCTGTAGTTCCTGAATGGCCTTGCTGACGAACTCCTGAGGGTTTGGCCCTCCTTGCCTTGCTCCTTCTTGAGGGAAACGTGCTTCGAAGCACGCCTCCAAGTGGTGCCCAAGCGCCTCCCTCGTGACCTTGGCGAGGTCGGCGGCCCTCCAGGGGAGAGCCCCCGAGCCCTGCCTGAGGAGGGCGCCGGGCGTGCTTCCCTATGCGATGGAAGGAGGTTCCCCCCGGGCTGGCGCGGGCCCTGAGGGGCCTGCCTCCTGAGGGGCCGAGCCGGACGATGTCTTCTTCTTCTTGGGGGCGGACTCGGGAAGCCTCCTGCTTCCGTGATCTGGGTCTTCCAGTGATGCGGCCTGAAAGGCTCGTTCCAGGGAGCACACCGCGTCTTTCTCTTCGCAGGGCACCGTGATGACTCCGCCACTTCCTGGCATCTTGAGGACGTTGTAGCCGTGGTGGGTTACGGCCATGAACTTGGCCAGCACTGGGTACCCGAGGATGCCATTGTATGGCAGGCGAATGTGGGTGACGTCAAAGTCGATGAGCTCGGTGCGGTAGTTGTCGCGCGCCCCGAAGGTGACAGGGAGGCGAACCTGCCTAATCGGGACCGTGGAGCCGTCGGTGACTCCGGAGAAAGGCTTGGTTGGCTGAAGCTGACTGTAGGGCACTTGGAGATTGTTGAATGTTTCCACGGACAGGACGTTGAGCCCTGCCCCGCCATCGATGAGGGTCCTGGTGACTAGCACGTTGCTAATGATTGGGGAACAAAGCATTGGGAGGGCTCCGGCTGTGGCCGCGCACTTGAGCTGATCCGCTGAGCTGAATGTGATGGCGCATGCCGACCACCTGAGAGGGCGCGTGGCTTCAAGCTTGGGGAGGACTGCATTCACTTCGCGGGCGAACTGCTTGAAGATGCGTTGAGAGGCTGGGGTTTGAGCTCCGCCCAGGATGCAGGCGATCACGCGTGGCTCCTGGAAGCCCCCAGCCCCCTCTTCCTGATGACGGTCCTCGTTTCTCCTTGGCTGCGGCGGCAACGAAGGGAGGCCTGCGTTGCCTTGCGGGCGATCCTCGCGAGGCTGATCCCTCCAGTCTCCCTCGCGAGGCGGGTCCTGCCAGCGATCCTCGCGAGGTCGATCGCACCACCCTTGGCGTGGGCCACGGTCTTCCCAGCGTCCTGCGTTCCTTCCTCCTCCTCGACCGTAGCCCCGGTCGCTGCGGTCGGGATGTCGGCCGGTCCTTCCTTCACGCACGGCTCGGAGCTCTTGGCATTCATTGCTGTTGTGGGTGTGGAGGTCGTGGTACACGCAGTACCGATTGCCCTTGGAAGATTCGGGCTGATCTCTGCCCCGCTTGGTGTCTGGTTCTGCCGCGAGCACGACAACCCCCTTGCGCTTCACATCCTTGGCCTTGGGTTTCTTCTCCTCTGGGTCTGCGGCTGGCAGCTCGAGGAGGGAGAGACGCCCTTCCTCAGCCCTGGCGCACTTGGTCGCCAAGTTGAACAGCTCCAAGGAAGTGCACAGGTCTTCATGCATCGCCAGCTCCTCCTTCATCTTGACGTCGCGCACGCCGTCGGAGAAGGCTGAGATGACGGCATCCTCGGTCACCTTGGGAATCTTGAGGCGTGCGTTGTTGAAGCGCTGGATGTACTTCTGCAGGGTCTCCCCTGGTTGCTACTTGATATGGCACATGTCGCTCACGGCGGGTGGCCGGTCACGAGTACCCTGGAAATTGGTGATGAAGCGGGTGCGCATCTCGTCCCAGGAGGAGATGGTGCCTGGAGGCAGGTTCAGGAGCCAGGTGCGGGCCCCGTCCTTGAGCGCCATGGGAAACCAGTTCGCCATGACCTTCTCGTCTCTGTTGGCGGCTTCGATGCCCAGCTCGTAGAGCTGGAGGAACTCTGCGGGGTCAGCTGTACCGTCGTAGTGAGGAGGCAGGTCTGGCTTGAACTTGCCGGGCCACGCGACGCTGCACAGCTCGGTGGTGAAGGCGCGGCAGCCTGCTGTGGCCACGGGAGGCCTTGGGTGACGAAGAGCTTGGTCCTGCGGGTCCCCATGCGCGGCGGCTGGGAGCAGCGCGGGGTCCTGACGTGCTGGAGCAGGAGCGTGGTCGCGACGAGCTGGAGCAGGGAGCGCTCGGGCAGCTTCTTGTTGGCGAGGGACTTCTTGGCAGCTCTGCTCTTGCCGCGCTGGCGCCTGACGGAGCGGGTTCCGCCCAGGGGCCACACGCCTTGGAGCCAGGGCGCCTTCTTGAGAAGGAGGCGGCTGGGGCGCCCCCGGAGCTTTGTCGCCCGTGCAGGGCGGGGTGCGGTGCAGCAGGACGGACGACGCAGGAGAGCCCCCTGCGGCGCGGACGAGCTCGGCGACGCGGTCGAGCCATTCTTCGTAGACGTCGTCGACGGGACGGTAGCGCAGGAGCTCGTTTGCCGCGTTGAGCGCAGCTCGAGCCTCCATGGGCGCGCGGAATGCGTGAGACGAAGAACCAGCTGGGGTGAGCGAGGGGGTAGCAGTGCGGCCGTCTTGCCTCATGGAGGGATGCTGGGATGACGCTTGCTGCTCGTTCCCCGCCGAGCCGGTGGCGGCGTTGACGGCAGGTGACGGGGAACAATGAGGGCGCCCGCCGACGGGAGCCGTCTGGGCGACACGGGAAGCGAGAGCGGCTCGGCGCTCGGCGCGGGCCCGACGAGCGTCAGACATGGATGTGGTGGTCGGAGGAGAACATGGCGGCGGAAGACGTATTCCGGCGCACCCCTACCTGGCGCGCCAAATGTTGGATTTCAGGTTTCGGCAGACCCTTGAGGTTCGAACACTGGGGTGCGCGCGGAGATTTTGCCCTCTACCTACCTGCACCTCGCCGCCATGCTAGGATCTAAGCTACAAAAGGAACAACACAAGAGACACAAGATTTATACTAGTTCGGGCCACCATTGTGGTGTAATACCCTACTCTAGTTTGTGGTGTGGTGGATTGCCTCTTGGGCTGATGATGATGAACAATACAAGGGAGAACAGCCTCGCGAGGGTCTGTTCTTGGTTGGGACGATGAACTGCTAGGAGGAGTTCAGCGCCCTTCTCTCTTGCTATGATGCTACTTGATTGCTCTCTTCCAGATGCCTCCACCCTGGGGGTGGCTAGTCCTATTTATAGGCAAAGGCCATGGGCCTCTTCCCAAATATTGAGCGGGAAGGGCGCCAACAATTGGCAATTTTGAAGGGGAACATCTAGTACACTTATCCTGACTAAAGTTGGTCCTCGCCTGTCAAAGGCTCTGGTGGTGACGCCTGCTTGGGCTCCACAATGACTTCCTTCCTGCCGTTGGGCTGGTCTTGGTCTTGTTGCACCGAAATGGATGTCTTTGCTTGATGCTCTCGCCTGCGCTTGCTCCCTTTGCACCAAAGAGGAAAGGAGGACACTGCGCGGGCTGGCGCCCGCCTGGCGCCCTTGGTCATCATGGCTTGCGTCATGGGCACCTCGTGAGGTACCCCGCCTTGATCTCTCCGCCTCCTCGCGAGCCAGCCTGACGAGGCCGTGCCTGAGGAAGCTCCTTGTCGTCCGCCCCGGGAGGCTTGGCTCCTCGTAAGGGTCTTTAGCTTGTGTTGATGAATATGGGCCGCGCTGGCCCCCCCCTTGAGCCATGCCGCAGGCCGCAGGCAGGCAAGTCTGGGGACCCCCGTTCCCAGAACGCCGACATCTGTTTCCCTTTTGTAACTTTTCGGTCTCACCAAAAGAGCGAATCGGTCCCACCGAGTTTACCTGACCAACTCTCTGGTTATCTAATTACCAAAATTGGTCCCACTGAGTTCGTGTAAGCGGTCTCACCGAGATTACGTTATGCCCTAACCCTAACCATATCGGTCCTACCGAGATGCATATCAGTCCCACCAAAAACCCTAATAGTCACTAGGTTTACTAAAATCGGTCTGACCAAGTTTGTTGATTCGGTCCCACCGAGATTGGTAAATTGTGTGTAACGGTTAGATTTTGTGTGGAGGCTATATATACCCCTCCACCTCCTCTTCATTCATAGAGAGAGCCATCAGAACAAACCTACACTTCCAACTTACCAGTTCTGAGAGAGAACCACCTACTCATGTGTTGAGGCCAAGATATTCCATTCCAACCACATGAATCTTGATCTCTAGCCTTCCCCAAGTTGCTTTCCACTCAAATCTTCTTTCCACCAGATCCAAATCCTATGAGAGAGAGTTGAGTGTTGGGGAGACTATCATTTGAAGCACAAGAGGAAGGAGTTCATCATCAACACACCATTTGTTACTTCTTGGAGAGTGGTGTCTCCTAGATTGGCTAGGTATCACTTGGGAGCCTCCGACAAGATTGTGGAGTTGAACCAAGGAGTTTGTAAGGGCAAGGAGATCGCCTACTTCGTGAAGATCTACCGCTAGTGAGGCAAGTCCTTCGTGGGCGACGACCATGGTGGGATAGACAAGGTTGCTTCTTCGTGGACCCTTCGTGGGTGGAGCCCTCCGTGGACTCGCGCAACCGTTACCCTACGTGGGTTGAAGTCTCCATCAACGTGGATGTACGATAGCACCACCTATCGGAACCATGACAAAAACATCCGTGTCTCCAATTGCGTTTGAATCCTCCAAACCCTTCCCTTTACATTCTTGCAAGTTGCATGCTTTACTTTCCGCTACGCATATACTCTTTGCATGTGTGCTTGTTATGTATTGTGAATGTTGAAATTGTGCCTAAACTCCACTTAAACCTAAAGAAGTTAAAAACTGCAACTTTGGTACTTAGTGTCTAATCACCCCCCCTCTAGACACCTCTTCTCAAGATCCTACATCCTCTCAAAACCCTAGTTCATCTTTTGTATCCAATCTTGTATCAAAACCACAAATTGGTACCTGTGGGTTGCTAGTAGTGTTGATTACTCCTTGTAGTTGATGCTAATTGGTTTACTTGGTGGAAGATCGTATGTTCAGATCCTTAATGCATATTAATACTCCTCTGATCATGAACATGAATATGCTTTGTGAGTAGTTACGTTTGTTCTCGAGGACATGGGTGAAGTCTTGCTATTAGTAGTCATGTGAATTTGGTATTCGTTCGATATTTTGATGAGATGTGTGTTGTCTCTCCTCTAGTGGTGTTATGTGAACGTCGACTACATGACACTTCACCATTATTTGGGCCTAGAGGAAGGCATTGGGAAGTAATAAGTAGATGATGGGTTGCTAGAGTGACAGAAGCTTGAACCCTAGTTTATGTGTTGCTTCGTAAGGGGCTGATTTGGATCCACTAGTTTCATGTTATGGTTAGGTTTACCTTAATACTTCTATTGTAGTTGCGGATGCTTGCAATAGGGGTTAATCATAAGTGGATGCTTGTCCAAGGAAGGGCAGTACCCAAGCACCGGTCCACCCACATATCAAATTATCAAAGTACCGAACGCGAATCATATGAGCGTGATGAAAACTAGCTTGACGATAATTCCCATGTGTCCTCGGGAGCGCTTTTCTCATTATAAGAAATTGTCCAGGCTTGTCCTTTGCTACAAAAAGGATTGGGCCACCTTGCTGCACTTTATTTACTTTCATTGCTTGTTACCCGTTACAAATTATCTTATCACAAAACTATCTGTTACCAACAATTTCAGTGCTTGCAGAGAATACCTTACTAAAAACCGCTTGTCATTTCCTTCTGCTCCTCGTTGGGTTCGACACTCTTACTTATCGAAAGGACTATGATAGATCCCGTATACTTGTGGTTGTGGGTCATCAAGACTCTTTTCTGGCGCCGTTGCCGGGGAGTGAAGCGCCTTTGGTGAGTGGAACCTGGTAAGGAAACATTTATATAGTGAGCTGAAATTTTCTGTCACTTGTTACTATGGAAACTAATCCTTTGAGGGGCTTGTTTGGGGTATCTTCGCCCTAACCAGTAGAGCAAATAGTTGCTCCTCAACCTACTGAACCTATTGAAAATGTTTACTTTGAGATTCCTTCGGGTATGATAGAGAAACTTCTAGCTAATCCCTTTGCAGGAGATGGAACATTGCATCCTGATTTACACCTTATCTTTGTGGATGAAGTTTGTGGATTATTTAAGCTTGCAGGTATACCTGATGATGTTGTTAAGAGGAAGGTCTTCCCTTTATATTTGAAGGGAGATGCATTGACATGGTATAGGCTATGTGATGATACGGGATCTTGGAACTATAAACGATTGAAGTTGGAATTTCACCAGAAGTTCTATCGTATGCATCTTGTTCATCGTGATCGTAATTACATATATAATTTCTGGCCTCGCGAAGGAGAAAGCATTGCTTAAGCTTGGGGGAGGCTTAAGTCAATGTTATATTCATGCCCCAATCATGAGCTCTCCATAGAAATGATTATTCAAAAAATTTATGCTCGGCTTTCTCTCAATGATCGCACCATGCTTGATACTTCCTGTGCGGGTTCTTATATGCTGAAGACTACTGAATTAAAGTGGGATTTATTGGAAAGAATTAAACGCAACTCTGAAGATTGGGGTTCCGACGATGGTAAGGAGTCAGGTATGACACCTAAGTTTGATTGTGTTAAATCTTTTATGGATACCGATGCTTTTCGTGGATTTAGCGCTAAATATGGACTTGACTCTGAGATAGTAGCTGCTTTTTGTGAATCTTTTGCTGCTCACGTTGATCTCCCTAAGGAGAAGTGGTTTAAAATCCTCCCATTGAAGTAAAAGTAGTTGCACCTGTTACAGTTGAAGAAAAGACTATCACTTATAATGATCCTATTGTTCCTACTACTTATGTTGAGAAACCACCTTTCCCTATTAGGACAAAGGATCATGCTAAAACTTCAACTGTTGTTTGTAAGAGTAATACTAGAACATATACACCTCCTGAGCAAATTGAAGTTGAACCTAGTATTGCTATGGTTAAAGATCTCTTGGATGATAATTTAGATGGGCATGTTATTTATTTCTGTGGTGAAACTGCTAATATTGCTAGACCTGATGGTAAGATACATAGACCTTTTGTAGGCATGCCTGTTATTTCTGTTAAAATAGGAGATCATTGTTATCATGGCTTATGTGATATGGGTGCTAGTGCTAGTGCAATACCTATTTCCTTATATAAAGAAATTATGCATGATATTGCACCCGCTGAGTTAGAAGATATTGATGTCACTATGAAGCTTGCCAATAGAGATACTATTACACCATTTGGGATTGTTAGAGATGTTGAAGTCTTGTGTGGGAAAGTTAAATACCCCGCTGATTTTCTTGTTCTTGGTTCCCCACAAGATGACTTTTGTCCCATTATATTTGGCAGACCCTTCTTGAATACTGTTAATGCTAGGATTGATTGCAAAAAGGATGTTGTTACAATTGGCTTAAGGGATATGTCTCATGAGTTTAATTTTGCTAAGTTTAGTAGACAACCCCGTGATAAAGAATTGCCTAGTAAGGATGAGATTATTGGTCTTGCTTCTATTGCCGTGCCTCCTACCAATCCGTTAGAACAATATTTGCTAGACCATGAAAATGATATGTTTATGAGTGAAAGAAGGGAAATAGATGAAGTATTCCTTCAACAGGGTCCTATTCTGAAACACAACTTACCTGTTGAAATCCTAGGGGATCCCCCTCCCCCCAAGGGTGATCCCGTGTTTGAGCTCAAACCATTACCTGATAATCTTAAATATGCTTATCTTGATGAAAAGAAGATATATCCTGTTATTATTAGTGCTAACCTTTCAGAGTAAGAAGAAGAAAAATTATTGAAAACTCTGAAGAAGCACCGTGCTACTATTGGATATACTCTGGATGATCTTAAGGGCATTAGTCCCACTCTATGCCAACACAAAATAAAATTGGATAAAGATGCCAAACCAATTAGAGATCCTCAGCGATGGTTAAATCCTAAGATGAAAGAAGTGGTAAGAAAGGAGATATTAAAGCTCCTTTAGGCAGGTATAATTTATCCCGTTGCTGACAGTGATTGGGTAAGTCATGTCCATTGCGTCCCTAAGAAGGGAGGTATTACTGTTGTTCCTAATGATAAAGATGAATTGATTCCGCAAAGAATTATTACAGGTTATAGGATGGTAATTGATTTCTGTAAATTAAATAAAGCTACTAAGAAAGATCATTACTCTTTACCTTTTATTGATGAAATGCTAGAAAGACTATCCAAACATACACATTTCTGTTTCCTAGAGGGTTATTCTGGTTTCTCTCAAAAACCCGTGTCAGCGGAGGATCAATCAAAAACTACTTTTACTTGCCCTTTCGGTACTTATGCTTATAGACGTATGCCTTTTGGTTTATGTAATACACCTACTACCTTTCAAAGATGCATGATGGCTATATTCTCTGACTTTTGTGAAAATATTTGTGAGGTATTCATGGATGATTTCTCCGTTTATGGATCCTCTTTTGATGATTGCTTGAGCAACCTTGATCGAGTTTTGCAGAGATGTGAAGACACTAGTCTCGTCTTGAATTGGGAAAAGTGCCACTTTATGGTTAATCTAGGCATTGTCTTGGGGCATAAGATTTCTGAGAGAGGTATTGAAGTTGATAAAGCTAAAGTTGATGCTATTGAAAAGATGTCGTGTCCCAAGGACATTAAAGGTATAAGAAGTTTCCTTGGTCATGCCGGTTTTTATAGGAGGTTCATTGAGGACTTTTCTAAAATCTCTAGGCCTCTGACTAATTTATTGCAAAAAGATATTCCTTTTGTCTTTGATATGATTGTGTAGAACCATTTGAAATACTTAAGAAAGCTTTGATCACTGCACCTATTGTTTAGCCACCTGATTGGAATTTACCATTTGAAATTATGTGTGATGCTAGTGATTATGCTGTAGGTGCTGTTCTAGGGCAAAGAGTTGATAAGAAATTAAATGTTATCCAGTATGCTAGTAAAACTCTTGATACTGCCCAAAGAAATTATGCTACTACTGAAAAAGAATTCTTAGCAGTTGTATTTGCATGTGATAAGTTCAGACCTTATATTGTTGATTCTAAAGTTACTATTCACACTGATCATGATGTTATTAAATATCTTATGGAAAATAAAGATGCTAAGCCTAGACTTATTAGATGGGATCTCTTGCTCCAAGAATTTGATTTCCATATTATTGATAGAAAGGGAGCTGAGAACCCCGTTGCAGACAACTTGTCTAGGTTAGAGAATGTTCTTGATGAGCCACTAACTATTGATGATAGCTTTCCTGATGAACAATTAGCGGTCATTAATTCTTCTCGTACTGCTCCATGGTATGCTGATTATGCTAATTACATTGTTGCTAAATTTATATGACCTAGTTTCACATACCAGCAAAAGAAAAAGTTATTTTATGATTTAAGACGTTACTTCTGGGATGACCCACACCTTTATAAAGAAGGAGTAGATGGTGTTATTAGACGTTGTGTGCCTGAGCATGAACAGGAACAGATCCTACGCAAGTGTCACTCCTAACCATATGGAGGACACCACACTGGAGATAGAACTGCACACAAGGTATTGCAATCCGGTTTTTATTGGCCTACTCTTTTCAAAGATGCTCGTAAGTTTGTCTTGTCTTGTGATGAATGTCAAAGAATAGGTAATATTAGTAGACGTCAAGAAATGCCTATGAATTACTCTCTTGTTATTGAACCATTTGATTTTTGGGGCTTTGATTATATGGGACCTTTTCCAGCCTCTAATGGATATACCCATATTTTAGTTGTTGTTGATTACGTTACTAGTAGTGCTGATCATAACACCCCTATTAAGATGCTTAAGGAAGTTATTTTTCCGAGGTTTGGAGTCCCTGGATATCTCATGACTGATGGTGGTTCACATTTTATTCATGGTGCTTTTCGTAAAATGCTTGCTAAGTATGATGTTAATCATAGAATTGCATCTCCTTATCACCCACAATCTAGTGGTCAAGTAGAGTTGAGTAATAGAGAGCTCAAATTAATTTTGCAAAAGACTGTTAATAGATCTAGAAAGAATTGGTCCAAGAAACTTGATGATGCATTGTGGGCCTATAGAACTGCATATAAAAATCCTATGGGTATGTCTCCATATAAGATGGTATATGGAAAATCATGTCACTTACCTCTTGAACTTGAACATAAAGCATATTGGGCTATTAAAGAGCTCAACTATGACTTCAAACTTGCCGGTGAGAAGAGGTTATTCGATATTAGCTCACTTGATGAATGGAGAACGCAAGCATATGAGAATGCCAAGCTGTTCAAAGAAAAAGTTAAAAGATGGCTTGACAAAAGAATACAAAAGCGTGAGTTTAACGTAGGTGATTATGTGTTGCTATTCAACTCTCATTTAAGATTTTTTGCAGGAAAACTTCTCTCTAAATGGGAAGGTCCTTACGTTATCGAGGAAGTCTATCGTTCCGGTGCCATAAAAATCAACAACTTCGAAGGCACAAGTCCGAGGGTGGTAAAGGGTCAAAGAATCAAACATTATATCTCAGGTAATCCTATCAATGTTGAAACAAATATTATTGAGACCGTAACCCCGGAGGAATACATAAGGGACACTTTCTAGAACGTTTTAGACTCCGAAAGGAATAGGTATGTGGTACGGTAAGTAAACAAACTCCAAAACAATTCTAATGGCAATTTTTTCTCTGTTTTGGAATATTTAAGAATTTTGGAAAGAAAGAAGTAATCCGGGAAGGACACGAGGCCTCCACAAGGGTGGAAGGCGCGCCCACCCCTACTGGGCGCCCCCCTATCTTGTGGGCACCTCGTGTGCCTCCCGGACTTCGTTTTCTTGCACGTTGATTCTTTTGGTCGGTAAAAATTCATTATATAATCTCCCGAAGGTTTTGACCACTGTATCACACCAAAAATCCTCTGTTTTCGTTTCGAGCTGTTTTTCTGACAGATCTAGAGCATCATGACATCACCCTCCTTCAACAATGAAGACAAGGATGCTTGGCTATTGAGGATAGAGCTGAAAAGGGAAGAACCTGAAGAGATCAACAAGGATGAAGGGATCAAGAAGGCCATGGAGGATCAAGCTCCGGCGGTGGAAGAAGAAAACATCCATCAACCTTTGCCTAACCTCTTTACTCCAACTGATATTGAAGCTTTCAAGATGATTGAGTTAGCTCGCATACAAAACAAGTATCTCACACAGGAAAATATTTTGTTGAAGGATCATATCGCCGGACTCAAGGGCATTATTCGCAAGTTGGAGGAGCTTTTACGCTCGATGTGCGATTATCCACCATCATCATCACCACCTTCATCACCTCTGAGGACATAATCACATGGGTATGGACACTCCCCTTAGCAACTGCCAAGCTTGGGGGAGGTGCCCCGGTATCGTATCACCATCACACTCCTATCTTTACCGTTTTACTTAGTTCGATCCTTTTAGTAATATCTTGATTTAGTAGATTGAATTTTTGGTATGAATTAGTTTTGATTTTTGCTTTGTGATCTCTTTATGTAATCGAGTCCGTGAGCTATATAATAAAGATTAGTGTTGAGTAGGGCTTTGCTATCTTGCTATGATCTCGAGAAAATAGAAAGAATAAAAAGAAATAAAGAGTTCATATTGATCTTATGGATAGTAATGACTTCACATATAAGAGTATGAAGCATACAAATTGTTGTGAGTTTACAAACATAGTTTTGGTCATCATTGCAATTAATAGGAAGTAATAAATAAAGAGAGGTTCTCACATATAAATATACTATCTTGGACATCTTTTATGATTGTGAGCACTCATTAAGTATGACATGCTAAAGGGTTGATGTTGGACAAGGAAGACAACATAATGGGTTATGTTTTCTCACATCTCAGTTAAAGTATATTGTCACGGATCTTCCCAACATGTTGAGCTTGCCTTTCCCCCTCATGCTAGCCAAATTCCTTGCACCAAGTAGAGATACTCTTACTTGTGCCCTATTTAAAGTGAATGTAGCCGTCTCTAAAGCATAACCCCAAAACGATAGCGGTAAATCAGTAAGAGACATCATAGATCGCACCATATCCAATAAAGTATGGTTACGACGTTCGGACACACCATTTCCCTGCGGTGTTCCAGGTGGCGTTAGTTGTGAAACTATCCCATGTTGTTTCAAATGAAGACCAAACTCGTAACTCAAATATTCTCCTCCACGATCAGATCGTAGAAACTTTATTTTCTTGTTATGATGATTTTCCACTTCACTCTGAAATTCTTTGAACTTTTCAATGTTTCAGACTTATGTTTCATCAAGTAGATATAACCATATCTTCTCAAATCATTTATGAAGGTAAGAAAATAACGATACCCACCACGAGCCTCAATACTCATTGGACCGGTATGTATTATTTCCAACAAGTCAGTAGCTCGTTCCATTGTTCCGGAGAATGGAGTTTTAGTCATCTTGCCCATAAGGCACGGTTCGCAAGCACCAAGTGATTCATAATCAAGTGATTCCAAAAGTCCATCAACATGGAGTTTCTTCATGCGCTTTACACCGATATGACCCAGATGGCAGTGCCACAAATAAGTTGCACTATCATTATTAACTTTGCATCTTTTGGCTTCAATATTATGAATATGTGTATCATCACTATCGAGATTCAATAAAAATAGACCACTCAACAAGGGTGCCTGACCATAAAAGATATTACTCATATAAATAGAACAACCATTATTCTCTGATTTAAATGAATAAACATCTCGCATTAAACAAGATCCAGATATAATGTTCATGCTCAACGCTGGCACCAAATAACAATTATTCAGGTCTAAAACTAATCCCGAAGGTAGATGCAGAGTTAGCGTACCAACCACGATCACATCGACTTTGGAACCATTTCCCACGTGCATCGTCACCTCGTCCTTAGCCAATCTTCGCTTAATCCGTAGCCCCTATTTCGAGTTGCAAATATGAGCAACATAACCAATATCAAATACCCAGGCGCTACTGCGAGCATTAGTTAAGTACACATCAATAACATGTATATCAAATATACCTTTCACTTTGCCATCCTTCTTATCCGCCAAACACTTGGGGTAACTCCGCTTCCAGTGACCATTTCCTTTGCAGTAGAAGCACTTAGTTTCAGGCTTAGGTCCAACTTTGGGCTTCTTCACGGGAGTGACAACTTGCTTGCCATTCTTCTTGAAGTTCCCTTTATTTCCCTTTGCCCTTTTCTTGAAACTAGTGGTCTTGTTTAATCATCAACACTTGATGCTCTTTCTTGATTTCTACCTTCGTCGATTTCAGCATCACGAAGAGCTCGGGAATCGTTTTCGTCATCCCTTGCATAATATAGTTCATCACGAAGTTCTAGTAACTTGGTGATGGTGACTAGAGAACTCTGTCAATCACTATCTTATCTGGAAGATTAACTCCCACTTGATTCAAGTGATTGTAGTGCCCAGGCATTCTGAGCACATGCTCACTAGTTGAGCAATTCTCCTCCATCTTTTAGGCAAAGTACTTGTCA
This sequence comes from Triticum aestivum, assembly GCF_018294505.1. NCBI lineage: Eukaryota > Viridiplantae > Streptophyta > Magnoliopsida > Poales > Poaceae > Triticum > Triticum aestivum. The sequence continues at coordinate 524,792,558 of NC_057801.1, forward strand.
GAGGTCTCATACCTCTTGACACGGGCATGAGTCTGAAATACCAAATTCAGCTCTTGGAACATCTCATATGCTCCGTGAAGTTTCAAAAATGTTTTTGAAGTCCAGGTTCTAAGTCGTAAAGCATGGTGCACTAAACTATCAAGTAGTCATCATATTGAGCTAGCCAAACATTCATAATGTCTGCATCTGCTCCTGCAATAGGTCTGTCACCTAGTGGTGCATCAAGGACATAATTCTTCTGTGCAGCAATGAGGATACACTCAGATCACGGACCCAGTCCGCATCATTGCTACTATCATCTTTCAACTTGGTTTTCTCTCGGAACATATCAAAAATAAAGGGAAGCTACAACGCGAGCTATTGATCTACAACATAATTTGCAAAATACTATCAGGACTAAGTTCATGATAAATTAAATTTCAATTAATCATATTACTTAAGAACTCCCACTTAGATAGACATCCCTCTAGTCATCTAAATGATCATGTGATCCATATCAACTAAACCATGTCCGATCATCACGTGAGATGGAGTAGTTTTCAATGGTGAACATCTCTATGTTGATCATATCTACTATATGATTCACACTCGACCTTTCGGCCTCCAGTGTTCCGAGGCCATATCTGCATATGCTAGGCTCGTCAAGTTTAACCCGAGTATTCTGCGTGTGCAAAACTGGCTTGCACCCGTTGTATGTGAACGTAGAGCCTATCACACCCGATCATCATGTGGTTTCTCAGCACCAAGAACTGTTGCAACGGTGCATACTCAGGGAGAACACTTATACCTTGAAATTTAGTAAGGGATCATCTTATAACGCTACCGCCGAACTAAGCAAAATAATAAGCATATAAGATAAACATCATATGCAATAAAATATGTAACATGATATGGCCATCATCATCTTGTGCTCATGATCTCCATCACCGAAGCATCGTCATGATCTCCATCGTCACCGGTGCGACACCTTGATCTCCATCGTAGCATCGTTGTCGTCTCGCTAACTATTGTTACTATGACTATCGCTACTGCTTAGTGATAAAGTAAAACAATTACATGGCGATTGCATTGCATACAATAAAGCGACAACCATATGGCCCCTGCCAGTTGCCGATAACTTCGTTACAAAACATGATCATCTCGTACAACAATTTATATCACATCATGCCTTGACCATATCACATCAAAGCAAGCCCTGAAAAAACAAGCTAGGCGTCCTCTACTTTGTTGTTGCAAGTTTTATGTGGCTGCTATGGGCTTCTAGCAAGAAACGGTCTTACCTACGCATCAAAACCACAACGATTTTTCATCAAGTGTGCTGTTTTAACCTTCAACAAGGACCGGCCGTAGTCAAACTTGATACAACTAAAGTTGGAGAAACAACCACCCGCCAGCCACCTATGTGTATAAGCACGTTGGTAGAACCAGTCTCATGAACGCGGTAATGCAATGTCGGTCCGGGCCGCTTCATCCAACAATACCGCCGAATCAAAGTAAGACGTTGGTGGTAAGCAATATGACTATTATCGCCCACAACTCTTTGTGTTCTACTCGTGCATATAACATCTACGCATAGACCTGGCTCGGATGCCACAGTTGGGGAACGCAGTAATTTCAAAAAAATCCTACGAACACGCAAGATCTATCTAGGTGATGCATAGCAACGAGGGGGAGAGTGTGTCCACGTACCCTCGTAGACCGAAAGAGGAAGTGTTAAGTAACGCGGTTGATGTAGTCGAATGTCTTTGTGATCCAACTGATCAAGTACCGAACGCATGACACCTCCACAATCTGCACACATTCAGCTCGGTGACGTCCCTCGAACTCTAGATCCAGCTGAGGCCGAGGGAGAGTTCCGTTAGCAAGATGGCATGGTAACAATGATGATGAAGTTACCGGCGCAGGGCTTCTCCTAAGCACTACGACGATATGACCGAGGTGGAAAAACTGTGGAGGGGGGCACCGCACACGGCTAAAAGATCAACTTGTGTGTCCTTGGGGTGCTCCCCTCCCCCGTATATAAAGGAGGAGGGAGGAGGTGGCTGGCCTAGGGGGCGCGCCAAGCATAGGGAGTCCTACTAGGACTCCCAAGTCCTAGTAGGATTCCCTTTCCTATTTCGAGTAGGAGAGAAGGAAAGAGAGGGAGAGGGAGAAGGAAATGGGGGCTGCACCCCCACCCCTTGTCCAATTCGATTTGGGGAAGGGGGAGGCATGCACCACCTCTTGGCCCTTCTCCCCTCTCTCCACTAAAGCCAAATAAGGCCCATTACTTCTCCCGGTGAATTCCCATTACTCCCCGGTACTCCGAAAAATACCTGAATCACTTGGAACCTTTCCGATGTCCGAATATAGCCTTCCAATATATCGATATTTACGTCTCGACCATTTCGAGACTCCTCGTCACATCCGTGATCCCCTCCGGGACTCCGAACAAACTTCGGTCATCAAATCACATAACTCATAACACAAATTGTCATCGAACGTTAAGCGTGCAGACCCTACGGGTTCGAGAACTATGTAGAAATGACCGAGACACGTCTCCGGTCAATAACCAATAGCGGAACCTGGATGCTCATATTGGCTCCTACATATTCTACGAGGATCTTTATCAGTCAAACCGCATAACAACATACGTTGTTCCCTTTGTCATCGGTATGTTACTTGCCCGAGATTCGATCGTCGGTATCATCATACCTAGTTCAATATCGTTACCGGCGAGTCTCTTTACTTGTTCCGTAATGCTTCATCCCGCAACTAACTCATTAGTCACATTGATTTCAAGGCTTATAGTGATGAGCATTACCGAGAGGGCCTAGAGATACCTCTCTGAAACACGGAGTGACAAATCCTAATCTCGATCTATGCCAACCCAACAAACACCTTCGGAGACACCTGTAGAGCATCTTTTATAATCACCCATTTACGTTGTGACGTTTGATAGCCCACAAGGTGTTCCTTCGGTATTCGGGAGTTGCAAATCTCATAGTCTGAGGAACATGTATAAGTCATGAAGAAAGCAGTAGCAATGAAACTGTAATGATCATGATGCTAAGCTAACGAATGGGTCATGTCCATCACATCATTCTCAATGATGTGATCCTCACATGTCTATGGTCAGGAAACATAACCATCTTTGATTAACGAGCTAGTCCAGTAGAGGCATACTAGGGACACTAGGTTTTGTCTATGTATTCAGACATGTACTAAGTTTCCGGTTAATACAATTCTAGCATGAATAATAAACATTTATCATGATATAAGGAAATATAAGTAACAGCTTTATTATTTCCTCTAGGGCATATTTCCTTCACCCATGAGGTGAGAAATGACACTCTTCAGGTGGCCCTCCGGCTTTGCTTTGTTGTAGCTAAGGCGTTCATGGCAACATCAAACATGTGCGAGGATATGGGATGAGCTTGTCTAAGGTCCATCTTCTTCCTAAAGAAAGGGCCGGTGTTCCCGTTGAAACAGATTGCAGTCTTCCCACCTAAGACACGTTGCATCATGTGACGCACGCAAGCAACATGAAAACCTTATAGATCAGCACTTGGGGAAGGAAGGGCCAATTAACTTGGCCATAGGCATTTTCAAAATCAAGTTTCCTTGTGTTTTAGACTTTGAATCCATGAATCACCTCCCTTGGAGAATGCACCTATCCTAAATAAAAGCAGATTGACATGGGTTCACGATGTGTTGGGCAACCAGGACGAGTCGTACAACATCTACAATTGAACCCATATTTCCTCCGTAAACGTCTGCAATGAACTCCCGGTCAGTGCTCGGTCAAAAAAGTTGACCCAACTGGACCCTCACTTAGTCCCTATACGCTCTGACTGACCGACACCCCTCAAATCAGGACCAAATATAGGGACGATGATGGCTCCATATTTTACGCATTTTTAGAGCTCATTTATTGCTTGTTCTCTTTATATATCATGTCCCATTGAACCAAATAGTTGTCCATTATGCATCTTTCCCTTAATTAATAATAAAGCACAGATCGGCTCCATAGGTTTACTGTCACAATTCTCTTCTTCCCGTGATTCTATGCTTTCAGTTTGAAATTAAAACATATAAGCGAGGTGGTACTAATTCTAATTCATACTAATTCTAATTCGGCTCTACCTCATCTACACACGTTTTCGTTCGTCCATCGTTTCATTCGTAAGTCAGTTTCGTTCGGCACTGAGATAGGCAAGCAAACGATCCAGCCCATGAGCTGGCACAGGCCCACCTATAATATATAATAATAAACCACGGATTGCACGCACGCAAATTATGCTTGTTCGTAATTTCGTGTGAAATAGTCCCACCTCGCTCCTTTAAACTGATTCTCATCTATTTAAATATGTTTGCACATTGTTTGTAATATCAATCAGCCTCCTCCAAAACAAACAAATGGAGTGACAATACATGGGAGAGAAACAATTGAGGAGCAACAAGGGATCCTGGGCGGCGAACAAAGGGTCAAATCCTGAATTGAACTCAGCAAGGAAAGGGAAAGGCAAAAAAGGGTCAAATCCTGTTCGTGGCAACGAACAGATTAACAGGCAACAAGAACGCGGTGACAAAATTAGAGGGAGATGGGAGGGGGAAGGGCAGGGGACGGGGATACAATGGCGGCGCTCCTTGATCTGGTCTGGATCGACGAAGTCCATACGGGGAAGAGAGAGAGAGAGAGAGAGAGAGAGACGGGGCGATATGGATAACTTTGAAGTGTCACTTGAATGTACTTCGTACATGTTATGGTTGTACGTTCTTGCATGCATAATAGGCATATGAGAACGCGGTGACGAAATGTTATGCCCTCACTAGGATTTTGGCCTTCCTTTGATTACAATTCTGGATACAAGAGGAAGGATTAGGGAAGAAGGAAAGGGAAATCCAGTAATTGCTAATTCTCGACCCCCTGTTCCTGCCCGTGCTCCACCTACTTATTTCTCCCCCTTGCTGCTGGTCGTCGTCTGCTGGACTGGCTGGGCCTGCCAGGCTCGATCGAGTTGGCGACTGCGTCTTGAGGCCTTGGGCCTTCTCCCTGGGTTGGGCCACCACATGACATTCCCCACCCCTTGCGGCGCGGCTTGACCCCAAGCCGGGCGAGTAGGAAACTGTTGATGCAGAACAAAGGCTTCCTCCCAGGTATCCTGATCTTCACTTCGACCCGCCCAGCGCACCTTGAGGCGAGGTTTCAACTTGCCACCGCGCTGGAAGAGCTGCTTTTGCACCACCGCCTCAGGACGGAGAAGACACAACGATCTTGGAGCGACCAGGGAGACGTCCGGCTCGCTGGTCATCTTGGGCGGCACTTGTTTCTTCAGCTGCGAAACATGAAGCACGTTATGGATTCAGGAACTGGCTGGCAAATCAAGCTTGTATGCCACAGCGCCCACACGACTCAGCACTGTGTATGGTCCGAAGTACTTCAGCGATAGTTTCTGATTGCGAAGAGCAGCCAACGAGGTTTGCAGGTAAGGCTGCACTTTGAGAAAAACCTGATCCCCCACTTGAAACGCGCGCTCGCTGCGATGTTTGTCTGCCTGTTTCTTCATGCGCTGCTGAGCTTTCTGGAGGTGTTGTCGGAGGAGTTCTGTCATGGATTCTCTTTCTTCGATCAGTTCCCACAGGTCTCCGCTGGTGGCTGGAGCAGTAATGCCAAACGGACGAGGCTGATACCCGTACAGCGCTTCAAACGGAGTAATGCCAGCCGCCGTGTGGTAGGTGGTGTTATACAAATGTTCGGCTAGAGCCAGCCATTTCGCCCACTTGGCTGGAGCATCGTGCGTAGAGCAGCGAAGAAATGCCTCGAGGCATTGATTCAATCTCTCTGTCTGGTCATCTGTCTCCGGGTGACGTGCCGAGCTCATATTCAGAAGAGTGTCTGAAAGCCGGAATAACTCTTGCCAAAACAAGCTAGTAAACACGGGGTCACGGTCAGAGATGATGCGAGCAGGCATACCATGAAGTCGATAGACATGGTCAAAGAACAACTAAGCCACTTGCAATGCCGTGTACGGGTGCTTGAGCGGCAAAAAATGTGCAAACTTGGTGAATTTGTCAATCACAACCAGAATCACTTCATAGCCGTGAGAGGACGGTAACCCTTCGACAAAATCCCAACTGATGGTATGCCAAGGATGTGGAGGAATCTCATGTGGGTGAAGCAGCCCTGGCTTGCGACAGTGTTCAGTCTTTGCTCGCTGACAGATATCGCAACTTTGAACATATTCAGTGACTGACATTTTCAGCCGTGGCCATGCAAAAAGCTTCTTGACACGTTGGTACGTTGCTAGGACCCCAGAGTGCCCTCCTAGCGCGCTTGCATGTAATGACTGCAGAATATGCTGTTGTGCCAACAAGTTCTGACCCACCCATATGCGGCCCTTGTATCAGATCTCTCCCGCTTCGAGAGAATAACCTTGAGCATTTGGAGAGGTGACAGCCAGTTGTTGCAGTAACTGCTTTGATTCAGGATCCTCATTGTACCCATCCACCAGGGTCTCGAGCCAGGAGGGCACCGCAGCTGAAATCGCCAGCAAGGATGCCCCATGCTCACGGCGCGATAAAGCATCAGCCGCCACGTTAGTAATCCCTTTTTTATATTGGATAGTGTAGTCAAGTCCCATGAGTTTAACAAAAGCTTTGTGTTGGATCCAGTACTTAATCGTTGCCCAGTCAAGTGCAGAAGGGCTTGTTGATCGGTGCGGATCACAAAATGCTGGTGTTGTAGGTAAGGTCTCCACTTGTCGACCGCCATGAGGATCGCAAGGCATTCTTTTTCATATGTACTTAAGGCCTGGTTCTTTGGACAAAGTGCTTTGCTGAGATATGCCACCGGGTGCCCTTGTTGCATCAGGACTGCCCCCACTCCATCTTTGCATGCATCTGTTTCCAGGACAAACTGCTGACGGAAATCTGGCACTGCCAGTACTAGGGCTTGAATCATGGCTGTTTTCAGAAGTTGGAAGGCTTGATTAGTCACTGGTGTCCACTGAAATATTGTCCCCTTCTTGAGCAAGTTGTTCAGAGGCTTGCTGATGACCCCGTAGTGCTGAATAAATCTTCGGTAGTAGCCGGTAAGCCCCAAGAAACCCCGCAGAGCGCGTACGGTGGTTGGTACCGGCCACTTCTTGACAGCTGCTACCTTCGCTGGATCGGTGGACACTCCTGCCGCACTGATTACATGGCCGAGATACTCAATTTGAGGCTTGGCAAATTCACACTTGGACTGTTTAAGCACCATGTGGTTGTCGCGCAGGAGCTGCAGAACGGTCCTCAGCTTTGCAATGTGTTCCTGAAGTGTCCTACTGAACACCAAGATATCGTCCATGAACACGACTACCCCTTCACGAAACACCGGCGCTATAGCCGTATTCATCACACCTTGAAATATTGCAGGAGCTTCTGACAAACCAAAGGGAACTACCAGGAACTAGTATAGCCCATGGTGCGTCCGAAAAGCTGTTTTGAATTCACCCCCCTCCGCCACTCGAACCTGATGATAACCCGCCAACAAATGCAATTTGGTGAACCAAGCTGCTCCTGCCAGCTCGTCAAGCAATTCTTCTACTATAGGCATTGGGTGCTTATTTTTGATGGTTATGTTGTTTAGCTGCCGGTAGTCCACACAAAAGCGCCACGATCCATCTTTCTTGCGAACCAGCAGAACGGGTGATGCAAAAGGACTGGAGCTAGGACGAATTATGCCTTTGCACAACATCTCTTTGACCTGCCTCTGTATTTCATCTTTTTGCTGGGGGATGTAGCGATACGGGCGGACGCTGACCGGTTGAGCACCCGGAATGAGGGGAATTTTATGATCACCCAAACGACGGGGTGGCAGAGTGGATGGCTCCGCAAACACATCCTTGTACTCTTGCAGGACCGTGGCTACCTTTGGAGGAAGTGGGTCAGGGGTTGGAACAGTGTCAGCCATGGAGCATAATTCTTTCTCTTGGTGCACGCGCTTGATCTGCACTGCTTGTTGAATTGCCCCTCGGCGCAGCAGTCCTTTCAATTTGCCTGCTGAGACGGGTTTAAGATGCTGAATTGTGTCCTGAATGCCTCGTAAGGAGATGCGGCGCCCTTCGTGAGTGAACTTCATCCACTTTTTGTGCCAATGAACCACATAGGGCTGTGCTGCTCGAGCCAATCCGCGCCAATGATGATATCATAACAGCCGAGGGGAAGAACTTTCATGTCTTGGCAGAAGGTATGGCCTTGAGTCCACCATGAGAGCTGGTTCACCATTTGAGAGCTCATCAATGTCCCTCCTCCTGCAATTACATATGAGGCTGGCTTCGTTTGTTGCACTGGAAGTTGTAACTCATCGACTATCGCCGCATCCACAAACGAGCAATTGGCGCCAGAGTCCACCAAAATTAGCACCTCTTGGCTACCAATTCGACCATGGAGACGCATGGTGCGTCGCTTGACTTGCGGAGTTGAGCCACTGTCACCGGCCAAAAGCATTACCTCCTCATCTGAGCTGGAATCTGATAGATGCTGAGGATCGGGAGGATCATCTAACTGTAAAATCTCCAGTAACTCTTGCATGACATGAATGGGCACCTTATCAGGACATTTGTGGCCGCGTGCCCACGGATCACCACAAGTGAAGCAGAGATTCTTCGACTTGCGGTAGGCACGCAGTGCTTCCAGCTTTTCAGACCACTTCCGCGAGTCCTCTGAAGCGGAAACCCCTTTGTTCTTCTCTATTGATGATTTGTTGTAAGAGCGCGAGCCATGCTTCATAGCTGACAGAGATTTGTCATGTTCCACCTCGACTTCCTGCAACAAGGCCAAACAACTAGCAGTATCCACACTTTCAGGACAGTGTAAAACAACAGCAGAACGAATGTCGGAACGGAGCCCTGCAATGTAGCGCTCTACAAAGAGCACCTCATGTGTATGTGGATCAGCTAACAAAATCTGATGACGAAGAGTGTCAAATTTGGTAGTGTACTCAGCTACAGATCCTATCTGACTCAATAACAACAACTGACGCATATAGAACTGATGCTTATCCTTGCCCCATTTTTCTGCTACTACTGCACGCAATTCATCCCAATGTTGGAGGGGTTTGCGTTTTTGGGCCATTTTGAGCCAAAGTGCAGCGTTACCGATCACATTCAGAGAGGCAAATTTAACTTTCATATGGTCTGAGACACCATAGATGTCAAAATACAACTCGCAATTGTCGAGCCATACTTGATAGTCCTCCCCATCAAACTTGGGGAAGTCCATCTTCGGTGTACTACCGAAGGAGGAGCGACCTGACTGCGCCGGTCAACGGTCACTATGGACAGTCTCTGAATCGAACCCCGTGTGGGTGTTTGGGAACATACCATGAGCCGGAGGCAGCTGAGGGAATGGATGATCCCCAAAAACTGGCCCCCGTGGAGTTGGATGTACGCCGTGCCCTTGGGGCCGATCCGTGCCCGCCGTGCGCACCTCCATCGTAGGAGGCAGCGCCGAAGAGGAGGCCGGATCTGGAGGTATCGTGGGACGTGGTGTAGAAGACTCCAGCGCGCGGAGGCGAGTGGACGCGTCCTCGGCATGGAGCTGCAGAAGTGACGCCGAGGAGTTGAGGGTGCGGGTCGTCTCGTCCATCGCCCGCATCTAGGTTGTGATGCCCTTGAGCTGCTCCGCGATCTCGTCGAGCTTGGTGGCGGTCTCCACGTTGTGTTGCTCGATTGACCCCATCGCCGCCGAGAGCTGCGCCTGAACGACCGTGGGCGGTCGACGCTTGGGAGCCAGATCGACGCCCGGATCGGGCGTTCCTGCCGAAGGATGGGGATTACGGCGGCGGAGCGAATCCACCACCAACCGTGATCGGACTGACGGATCGAGCCGGAACCGGGGAGGATCGATGACAACTGATACCAATTGTTATGCCCTCGCTAGGATTTTGGCCTTCCTTTGATTACAATTCTGGATACAAGAGGACGGATTGGGGAAGAAGGAAAGGGAAATTCAGTAATTGCTAATTCTCGACCCCCTGTTCCTGCCCGTGCTCCACCTACTTATTTCTCCCCCTTGCTGCTGGTCGTCGTCTGCTGGACTGGCTGGGCCCGCCAGGCTCGATCGAGTTGGCGACTGCGTCTTGAGGCCTTGGGCCTTCTCCCTGGGTTGGGCCACCACATGACACGAAATTAGAGAGAGACGGGAGGGGGAAGGGAAGGGGACGGGGATACAGCAGCGGCGCTCCTCGATCTGGTCTGGATCGACGCAGTCCATACGAGGAAGAGAGAGAGAGAGAGAGAGACAGATGGGGCGATATGGATAACTTTGAAGTGTCGCTTGAATGTACTTCGTACACGTTATGGTTGTACGTGGCCCTCCCTTGACATGAATGAGCCTCTGAGTAGTACTCCCTCCTTCCCAAAATATAAGGCGCGGTTTGACTTTTCTGGTCTTCATTACATAACTTTGACTATGATTTTCATGTATTGTATGTTTATAAAATTAGTATACATACATATGGAATAAAATTATTTTGCAAGACAAATATGACGATGCCATTTATACGTGTTTAATCCATATCCTTTGATATATATTAGTGGTCAAAATCATGCATTAAAGACCGTAAAAAGTCAATCATGCCTTATATTTTGGGAAGGAGGGAGTACATGGCTACATGCGATGGAAGGAACTGGATCCTCTAACATTGTGAAGCAAAGTCACGGTGCTACAGTATTTGCCTAGTGTAAAATGAAGAAGGGAAGTTAAGGACTGTTAGTAGGTTGTTTAAAGTTGATATTTACTATAGATATAAATAATTTAAAATTAATTTATTTCACCATCAATTTGTTTGTATATAATTACTATAAATGTACACAATACATTATCAATTTGCAAATTAATTTAAGTCGTTTTAGCCAAAATCATATGAATAGAAAGAAGGAAAGTTAGGATTTTGTAACTTCTCTAACTTCCCTTCACGCCTTAATGGATCGATGTCATATATACATAGACCAGCTTCTTTCATGTACCTGTCTGTATGCACCCCCTCAAAAAACAAAACATTATAAATATGCATACTGTTTTTTTGTTGCTCAAAAAGAAAAATGGTGTACGCTTTTTCTTTAGTTGCATGTTGTACTAATTGGTGAGGCCATTTTTTACTTTCTTTTTCATCCATGTAAGAGATGTGTAATATGTTTTGTCCATGCCAATTAAAATACAATTCAGAATTGATTCTAGAGTTGATGAGGTCTTATGTGATCTACTTTTTTGTTTACATTATTGGTTACGGGACCTCATCATCGGTATCGCTAACGCATCAAAGCTCACCGGAAATAAGCTCGCGTCATCAAGACTACATCGACCAGGAAAAATCCATCGAGAGATCTCACCATGGATATCATCGCTGGCGTACATAATCTCGCACCATCAACATTGCATCAGTGAGGAAAAACCCATTCAGACGAAGAAGAGCTCAAACATCTATCATGGAGAATGAATTTCACCATTCAATATACACCAACCGTCGTAAGCCTACATCATGCTTGGTGAGAGATTATTCAGTTACTCTCATCCATCTACTTATCTAGATTCCACCAACCTCCTAGACATTGTCTGTCATCATGTTGTTGTTGTTGACCACGTGCACCATGGTCCATGCCAGCCACGAACATGAATTGGATGTCAGTATATCCTATGGAGTGTATCATTGTCGTGTGTTCTAATTTTTGATGTGGAATGTTAGCTTGATAGATATTATGAGCTGGCAAATTAAACGATCTTGATTCATGGACCGTGTTCGCTCCATATTGAAGAATGCCCCGTTGCAACGCACGGGAAAATTTCCTATATATAATCAAATAGAAGGAGAAAAAAGCTATGAGTGATGATCCACAACTCCACTATTACTCTTCAAGCAGACGAAGAACGCTAAGGTGGCTTCTTAACGACCAAAATTCAACCAAAATGCAATAATCATTAATTATCATATTTGAATAAATGTAACATTAATTATCATATTTGAATAAAATAAGTGGTGCGTAAGGACACATGGAGCAGGTTTTACTAGATTCTATGCCCGCTGCAAAACACGTGCATTTGTACTGGCCATCAATAGCAAAAGGAAGGAACAATGTCGCTTGGCATGCATAAGGGCCTGGAAGGTGTATGTTTTAAATGATGCATGTTGACAGATATAAAATATGTATGCTCCCGTTGCAACGCGTGGGCACTTTTGCTAGTGATTACTAGTATCTACACTTTCAATTGTGAGCATTGCACATTTAGTATTTTATTTGGTTTTATTAGTTTTCTTTGTTTTCTTGTGTCTACATGTTTTTTTAGTAACCTAGGACCAAGCACGATGAAAGAACCAATGAGGGGCGCAATACGGAGACACCCAGGGGGCATACTTTGCCATTTCAGAGGTCGGAAAAAGTGATTTTTCCAATTGCTCCAGATCAAGATCTAAGACCAGAAATGGATCGGTGTCGATCATTCGAATCCAACGAGCCCAAGAACCTCAATTCTAAGTTCGTATGAAGATTTGACAGTCGTTTTACTGGAGGAGAACAGCACAAAAGGGGACGTTTCAAACGACCGCTCGCGGTCGTTTCCGCGGTCGTTTAACGTGGAGACAGCTCCGAAAGTTGCCCTTCCAGATGGGATCCTTCACCGATTTCATCCCCGTTCGGTCCTGATACGTCCATTTTGCATCATGCTTTTATATCAATATTTATTGCATTATGGGCTGTTATTACACATTATATGTCAATACTTATGGCTATTCTCTCTTATTTTACAAGGTTTGCCATGAAGAGGGGGAATGCTGGCAGCTGGAATTCTGGCTGGAAAAGGAGCAAACATTGGAAACCTATTCTGCACTGCTCCAAAAATCCTGAAACTCCACGAAACATATTTTTGGAATTAATAAGAATTATTGAGCGGAAGAAACACCTCAGGGGGCCCACACCCTGGCCAGGAGGGTGGGGGGCGCGCCCACCCCTACTGGGCGCGCCCCCTGTCTCCTGGGCCCCCTGGTGGCCCTCCGTTGTCCATCTTCTGCTATATGAAGGCTTTTAACCTGGAAAAAAATCATGGGCAAGCTTACGGGACGAAACTCCGCCGCCACGAGGCGGAACCTTGGCGGAACCAATCTAGGGCTCCGGCGGAGCTGTTCTGCCAGGGACACTTCCCTCCGGGAGGGGGAAATGATCACCATCGTCATCACCAAAGATCCTCTCATCGGGAGGGGGCAAATCTCCATCAACATCTTCACCAGCACCATCTCCTCTCAAAACCCTAGTTCATCTCTTGTATCCAATCTTGTATCCAAACCACAAATTGGTACCTGTGGGTTGCTAGTAGTGTTGATTACTCCTTGTAGTTGATGCTAATTGGTTTACTTGGTGGAAGATCATACGTTCAGATCCTTAATGCATATTATTACCCCTCTGATTATGAACATGAATATGCTTTGTGAGTAGTTACGTTTGTTCCTGAGGACATGGGTGAAGTCTTGCTATTAGTAGTCATGTGAATTTGGTATTCGTTCGATATTTTGATGAGGTGTATGTTGTCTTTTCCTCTAGTGGTGTTATGTGAACGTCGACTACATGACACTTCACCATTATTTGGGCCTAGAGGAAGGCATTGGGAAGTAATAAGTAGATGATGGGTTGCTAGAGTGACAGAAGCTTAAACCCTACTTTATGTGTTGCTTCGTTAGGGGCTAATTTGGATCCATATGTTTAATGTCGTGGTTAGGTTTACCTTAATACTTCTTTTGTAGTTGCGAATGCTTGGGTTAATCATAAGTGGGATGCTTGTCCAAGTAAGGGCAGTACCCAAGCACCGGTCCACCCACATATCAAATTATCAAAGTACCGAATGCGAATCATATGAGCGTGATGAAAACTAGCTTGACGATAATTCCCATGTGTCCTCGGGAGCTCTTTTCTCGTTATAAGAAATTGTCCAGGCTTATCGTTTGCTACAAAAAGGATTGGGCCACCTTGCTGCACTTTATTTACTTTATTTATTTGTTACTCGTTACAACTTATCTTATCACAAAATTATCTATTACCTACAATTTCAGTGCTTGAAGAGAAAACCTTACTGAAAACCGCTTATCATTTCCTTCTGCTCCTCGTTGGGTTCGACACTCTTACTTATCGAAAGGACTACGATAGGTCCCCTACACTTGTGGGTCATGAAGACTCTTTTCTGGCGCCGTTGTCGGGGAGTGTAGCGCTTTTGGTGAGTGGAACTTGGTAAGGAAACATTTATATAGTGTGCTGAAATTTTCTGTTACTTGTCACTATGGAAACTAATCCTTTGAGGGGCTTGTTCGGGGTATCTTCACCCCGACCAGAAGAGCAAAGAGTTGCTCCTCAACCTACTGAACTTATTGAAAATATTTACTTTGAGATTCCTTCGGGTATGATAGAGAAACTGCTAGCTAATCCAATTGCAGGAGATGGAACATTGCATCCGATTTACACCTTATCTTTGTGGATGAAGTTTGTGGATTATTTAAGCTTGCAGGTATTCCCGATGATGTTGTCAAAAGGAAGGTCTTCCCTTTATCTTTGAAGGGAGATGCATTGACATGGTATAGGCTATGTGATGATACGAGATCTGGGAATTATAAATGATTGAAGTTGGAATTTCACCAGAAGTTCTATCCTATGCATCTTGTTCATCGTGATCGTAATTACATATATAATTTCTGGCCTCGTGAAGGAGAAAGCATCGCTCAAGCTTGGGGGAGGCTTAAGTCAATGTTATATTCATGCCCCAATCATGAGCTCTCCAGAGAAATGATTATTCAAAAGTTTTATGCTCGGCTTTCTCTCAATGATCGCAACATGCTCGATACTTCCTGTGATGGTTCTTATTGCTGAAGACTATTGAATTCAAATGGGACTTATTGGAAAGAATTAAACACAACTCTGAAGATTGGGGTTCCGACGATTGTAAGGAGTCAGGTATGACACCTAAGTTTGATTGTGTTAAATCTTTTATGGATACCGGTGCTTTTTGTGGATTTAGCGCTAAATATGGACTTGACTCTGAGATAGTAGCTTCTTTCTGTGAATCTTTTGCTACTCATGTTGATCTCCCTAAGGAGAAGTGGTTTAAATATAATCCTCCCATTGAAGTAAAAGTAGTTTCACCTATTACAGTTGAAGAAAAGACTGTCACCTATAGTGATCCTAATGTTTCTACTACTTATGTTGAGAAACCTCCTTTTCCTGTTAGGATAAAGGATCATGCTAAAACTTTGACTGTTGTTCGTAAGAGTAATACTAGGACTTATACACCTCCTGAGCAAATCAAAGTTGAACCTAGTATTGCTATGGTTAAAGATATCTTGGATGATGATGTAGATGGGCATGTTATTTATTTCTGTGGTGAGACTGCTAATATTGCTAGACCAGATGCTAAGATTCATAGACCTGTTGTAGGCATGCCTGTTATTTCTGTTAAAATAGGAGATCATTGTTATCATGGTTTATGTGATATGGGTGCTAGTGCTAGTGCAATACCCTATGACTTATATAAAGAAATTATGCATGACATTGCACCCGCTGAAATAGAAGACATTGATGTTACTATTAAGCTTGCTAATAGGGACACCATTAAACCAGTTGGTATAGTTAGAGATGTTGAAGTCTTGTGTGTGAAGGTTAAATATCCTACTGATTTTCTTGTTCTTGGTTCCCCACAAGATGATTTTTGTCCCATTATTTTTGGTAGACCCTTCTTGAATACAGTTAATGCTAGGATTGATTGTGAAAAGGATACTGTTACAATTGGCTTAGAGGGTATGTCTCATGAGTTTAATTTTGCTAAGTTTCATAGACAACCTCGTGATAGAGAATCACCTAGTAAGGATGAGATTATTGGTCTTGCTTCTATTACCATGCCTCCTACTCATCCGTTAGAACAATATTTGCTTGACCATGAAAATGATATGTTTATGAAGGAAAGAAGGGAAATAGATGAAGTGTTCCTTAAACAAGAACCTATGCTAAAACACAACCTTCCTGTTGAAATTCTTGGGAATCCCCCTCCACCCAAGGGTGATCCCGTGTTTGAACTCAAACCATTACCTGATAATCTTAAGTATGCCTATCTTGATAAAAACAAAATATATCCTGTTATTATTAGTGCTAACCTTTCAGAGCAAGAAGAAGAAAGATTATTGAAAACTTTGAAGAAGCACCGCGCCACTATTGGATATACTCTAGATGATCTCAAGGGCATTAGTCCCACGTTATGCCAACGCAAAATTAATTTGGAGGACATTGCCAAACCAGTTAGAGATCCTCAACGACGACTGAATCCCAAGATGAAAGAAGTGGTAAGAAAGGAGATACTAAATCTCCTTGAGGCAGGTATAATTTATCCCGTTGCTGATAGTGATTGGGTAAGCCCTGTCCATTGTGTTCCTAAAAAGGGAGGTATTACCGTTGTTCCTAATGATAAAGATGAATTGATCCCGCAAAGAATTATTACAGGTTATAGGATGGTAATTGATTTTCGTAAATTAAATAAGGCTACTAAGAAAGATCATTACCCTTTACCTTTTATTGATCAAATGCTAGAAAGACTATCCAAACACACACATTTCTGCTTTCTAGATGGTTATTCTGGTTTCTCTCAAATACCTGTGTCAGCGGGGGATCAATCAAAAACTACTTTTACTTGCCCTTTCGGTACTTTTGCTTATAGACGTATGCCTTTTGGTTTATGTAATGCACCTGCTACCTTTCAAAGAAATATGATGGCTATATTCTCTGACTTTTGTGAAAAGATTTGTGAGGTATTCATGGATGACTTCTCCATTTATGGATCCTCTTTTGATGATTGCTTGAGCAACCTTGATTGAGTTTTGCAGAGATGCGAAGACACTATTCTCGTCTTGAATTGGGAAAAGTGTCACTTTATGGTTAATGAAGGCATTGTCTTAGGGCACAAGATCTCGGAGAGAGGTATTGAAGTTGATAAAGCCAAAGTTGATGCTATTGAAAAGATGCCATGTCACAAGACATAAAAGGTATAAGAAGTTTCCTTGGTCATGCCGGTTTTTATAGGAGGTTCATTAAGGACTTTTCTAAAATTTCTAGGCCTCTGTCTAATTTATTGCAAAAAGATATTCCTTTTGTCTTTGATGATGATTGTGTAGAATCATTTGAAATACTTAAGAAAGCTTTGATCACTGCACCTATTGTTCAGCCACCTGATTGGAATTTACCCTTTGAAATTATGTGTGATGCTAGTGATTATGCTGTAGGTGCTGTTCTAGGGCAAAGAGCTGATAAGAAATTGAATGTTATCCAGTATGCTAGTAGAACTCTTGATACTACCCAGAGAAATTATGCTACTACTGAAAAAGAATTCTTAGCAGTTGTGTTTGCATGTTATAAGTTTAGACCTTATATTGTTGATTCCAAAGTTACTATTCACACTGATCATGCTGCTATTAAATATCTTATGGAAAAGAAAGATGCTAAGCCTAGACTCATTAGATGGGTTCTCTTGCTCCAAGAATTTGATTTGCACATTATTGATAGAAAGGGAGCTGAGAACCCCGTTGCAGACAACTTGTCTAGGTTAGAGAATGTTCTTGATGACCCACTGCCTATTGATGATAGCTTTCCTAATGAACAATTAGCGGTCGTTAATGCTTCTCGTACTGCTCCTTGGTATGCTGATTATGCTAATTACATTGTTGCTAAATTTATACCACCTAGTTTCACATACCAGCAAAAGAAAAAGTTCTTTTATGATTTAAGACATTACTTCTGGGATGATCCACACCTTTATAAAGAAGGAGTAGATGGTGTTATTAGACGTTGTGTACCTGAGCATGAACAGGAACAGATCCTATGCAAGTGTCACTCTGAATCCTATGGAGGACACCACGCTGGAGATAGAACCGCACATAAGGTATTGCAATCTAGTTTTTATTGGCCTACTCTCTTCAAAGATGCTCGTAAGTTTGTCTTATCTTGTGATGAATGTCAAAGAATTGGTAATATTAGTAGACGTCAAGAAATGCCTATGAATTCTTCTCTTGTTATTGAACCGTTTGATGTTTGGGGCTTTGATTATATGGGATCTTTTCCTGCCTCTAATGGTTACACACATATTTTAGTTGCTGTTGATTACGTTACTAAGTGGGTAGAAGCTATTCCAACTAGTAGTGCTGATCATAACACTTCTATTAAAATGACTAAAGAAGTTATTTTTCCAAGGTTTGGAGTCCCTAGATATCTTATGACTGATGGTGGTTCACATTTTATTCATGGTGCTTTCCGTAAGATGCTTGCTAAGTATGATGTTAATCATAGAATCGCATCTCCTTATCATCCGCAGTCTAGTGGTCAAGTAGAGTTGAGCAATAGAGAGCTCAAATTAATTTTGCAAAAGACTGTCAATAGATCTAGAAAGAATTGGTCCAAAAAACTTGAGGATGCATTATCGGCCTATAGAACTGCTTATAAAAATCCTGTGGGTATGTCTCCATATAAGATGGTTTATTGAAAAGCTTGTCATTTACCTCTTGAACTTGAACATAAAGCATATTGCGCTATTAAAGAGCTCAATTATGACTTCAAACTTGCCGGTGAGAAGAGGTTGTTTGATATTAGCTCACTTGATGAATGGAGAACCCAAGCCTATGAGTATGCTAAGCTATTCAAAGAAAAAGTCAAACGCTGGCATGGCAGAAGGATACAAAAGCGTGAGTTTAACGTAGGTGATTATGTGTTATTATTCAACTGTCGTTTAAGATTTTTTGCAGGAAAACTTCTCTCTAAATGGGAAGGTCCTTACGTTATCGAGGAGGTGTATCATTCTGGTGCCATAAAAATTAACAACTTCAAAGGCACAAGTCCGAGGGTGGTGAACGGTCAAAGAATTAAACATTATATCTCAGGTAATCCTATCAATGTTGAAACTAATATTATTGAAACCGTAACCCCGGAGGAATACATAAGGGACACTTTCCAGAACATTCCAGACTCCGAAAAGGAATAGGTATGTGGTACGGTAAGTAAACCGACTCCAAAACAATTCTAATGGCAATTTTTATCAGTTTTGGAATATTTAAGAATTTTAGGAAGAAAGAAGTAGTCCGGGAAGGACACGAGGCCTCCACGAGGGTGGAGGGGGCGCGCCCACCCTTACTAGGCACGCCCCCTGTCTCGTGGCCACCTCGTGTGCCTCCCGGACTCCCATTTCTTGCACATTACGTATTTTGGTCGGTAAAAATTCATTATATAAACTCCCGAAGGTTTTGACCACCGTATCACGCAAATATCCTCTGTTTTCGTTTCGAGCTGTTTTTGTTGCAGATCTAGAGCACCATGACGTCGCCCTCCTTCAACAATGAAGACAAGGATGCTTGGCTATTGAAGATAGAGCTGAAAAGAGAAGAACCTGAAGAGATTAACAAGGAGGAAGGGATCACGAAGGCCACGGAGGTTCATGCTCTGACGGTGAAAGAAGAAGACATCCCTCAACCCTTACCTAATCTCTTTACTCCAATTGAGATTGAAGCTTTCAAGATGATTGAGTTAGCTCGCATACAGAATAAGTATCTCACACAGGAGAATATTTTGTTGAAGGATCATATCGCCGGATGTAACTTTCCATATTTGTAACTCCAACTCTTGCCATTTCCGGCTATGTGATATGATATTTCCTTCGTGGTCGGATTTTTGTTTTCATTTTGCATTTTGTTCATGTCATGTATTTCATCTCATGGCATCATGTGCATTGCATCCACATGTTTTCATAAAGCTTGCATCCGTTCGTAGTTGCCATGTTCCCCCCTTGCCTTCATTGACCGATCCGAGTCCAACAAGGTTTTGTTTCCCTCTTGCCTGGCTTCCTAACCACTCTGCACAGCCCGCAAACCCCTTGCGCGCTTCTAGATACCCCTACCTAAAAATCCACTTGCTATATATAAGACCATCACCTACCAAATCATCCCAACCCTAATTTCTAGGAGCTTTGTCCCCATCGCCGCCGCCGCCCGGTCTCGATCCACCTCGGGATCCCCTTCTCCTTGTTTTCCTCCACCCACCAACAGGAGCCCGAGCTCCGTCTCCCCGACCCCGAGCACTCGAGCCACCTCGCCGGTGCCTCCTCCTCCAAATCCGATCGGGAAAGGAGCTCCCGATCTGAAGCTTCCTTGCGCCCGCGGTCCAGCGCGCCCGTGCCCAAGGACTCTGCCTCCCCTGCCTCCTGGACAAGTCCGGCCTCCCGCAGCTCCTTCGTCCCTGACAGCGGCCGCGTCGCCGGTCGGCGCCAGCAAACCCAGCAGATGAGCCGCTGTCGGCCTCCTTTTCCTCTCCCCTGTTTTCCTCTCCTACCTCCTCTAAACTCTCTCCCTCCCTCGTTTGTTTTCTCCTCTGCCAGGAAATGAACGGGGTTCGCTCCTGCTGCCATGGTCGCCGGTGCAAGGTTCTGCACCGCCTCGTGCTTCCTTCCTCGCCGCGCTCGGTCGGCCAGAACCATTCGTCCCCGATGCTCCTTGCCCGGATCCAGCCGTCGTCCCTCGCCTCGTCCGCAGACGCAGCCCGAGTGCCTCCTCTACCTTGACACCGAGCGAACCTCCCCCGCGCCAAGTATGTCTTCGAGCCACGCTGCCCTGGAGCTTCTCTGCTGTCCCGCCAAGTCCAAGCCACCTCACCCGCCATCTCGCGACTCGGATCCGCCGCCGCGCCATCTTCAAGCCATCAGGCGCCTGGTTCCCTGCCTGGCCCGCTCGTTCTCTGCACGAGGGATACGCAAAGCCACCGCCTCGTCTGCCTCCCCTGCATCACGCCTCGTCGCCAGGAGCTCGTCCCCAAGTCCCCGTCCAAGCGCCCATGCCTCCTGACGCAAGGGTCGCCGCCTTCGGACGCCCCTGCGGCGTCGACCTGCTGACCCAGCACCCTGCTCGCCTCTGCTTTGTTCAAGCAGGGAGGATGACGCGCCTCTGCTTGCTGCGTTGACCGCGCCTTCCTCGCCTACGTGGATCGCGACCACGACGCCCAAGCGCCCATGCCTGGCCGCATCTCGCTCGTCCGGCCTAGCTACGCCGACATGCTGCTTCCTTCTCCACCGATGGGCCAAGGCCCACTGGGTGAGGCCACACCCCAGCGCCCCTCCTCTATTTTTCCTCCTGTTGGGCCAGCTTGATTTAGCCCGTCATGTTTTTTTCATGTCTGCGATTTTAGCTATTTTCCAGAGAGCTACTGTTTTGCAGAAAAACCCTTGCACTTCATGCATATAAAAACTCAACAACCGTGCATCATATGTAAAAACTTTATACACGTAAAATGCTTAGGTTTTCATCTAGTTTCATAATCTGCTGCTTTCATCCATGTTAAAATGCTTAAACTTGCTGTTTATTTAATTTCGCATAAATGCCATGCTAAAATGATTTATTTCATAATTAATTAACCGTAGCTCTGAATTTAATAAACTTTATATGTAAATGGGGTGGACAAATGCATAGATTAACTTGGTGCACTTTGTTTTACTGTTTAACAATATTAAAATATGGTTTAGGGCATAACAGTAGCTAATTCAAATTATGGACATGAGGATTTTTCCGGAATTGTTGTTTATCGTTCCGACCTCATTTAAACTTGCCTAAATAGTTAGTTTACTTATGCTTCACCCCTTGCCATGTTTAATAACATTTAATATTGTTGTGTACCTAAACGAGAGCGAACTAAATAATTGATGTGGTGTTTCATCAATATGCAACTCGTTGCATATTGAGCTCCACTTAATTTGTAGTTTTGTTTGTGCATATTGCCATGCCATGCCTCATTAAACCGGACATGCATCATACTTGATTGTGCATCATGCCATGTTTATGTGATGGTTGTTTATCATGTTGTTTGCTTCTTTCCGGGTGCGCTTCCCCTTGATAGTTCCGGTAACGTTGCGTTCGTGAGGATTTGTTCGACTACGTTGGTTCGTCTACTTCATGGACTCGTTCTTCTTCCTATCGGGATCTCAGGCAAGATGACCATTACCCTCGATATCACTTCTATCTTTGCTTGCTAGTTGCTTCCTTCTATCGCTATGCTGCACTACCTATCACTTGTTTATCAAGCCTCCCAAATTGCCATGTCAGCCTCTATCCTTTTTCACCCTTCCTAGCAAACCATTGCTTGGCTATGTTACCGCTTTGCTCAGCCCCTCTTATAGCATTGTTAGTTGCAGGTGAAGTTGAAGATTGCTTCATGATGGGCAGGATTCTGTTGGGATATCATATCTCTTATTTAATTAATGCACCTATATACTTGGTAAAGGGTGGAAGGCTCGGCCTTATGCCTGGTGTTTTGTTCCACTCTTGCCGCCCTAGTTTCCGTCATACCGGTGTTATGTTCCTTGATTTTGCGTTCCTTAACCCGTTGGGTGATTTATGGGACCCCCTTGGCAGTTCGCTTTGAATAAAACTCCTCCAGCAGGGCCCAACCTTGGTTTTAACATTTGCCACCTAAGCCTTTTTCCCTTGGGTTCTGCAGACTCAAGGGTCATCTTTATTTTACCCCCCGGGCCAGTGCTCCTCTGAGTGTTGGTCCAAACTAGAGCACCGTGCGGGACTGTCCCTTGGCAACTTGGGTTATGTTGGTACTCGTACGCTTAGCTTATCCGGTGTGACCTGAGAATGAGATATGTGTAGCTCCTATCGGGATTTGTCGGCACATTCGGGCGGTCTTGCTGGTCTTGTTTTACCATTATCAAAATGTCTTGTAACCGGGATTCCGAGACTGATCGGGTCTTCCTGGGAGAAGGAATATCCTTCGTTGACCGTGAGAGCTTGTGATGGGCTAAGTTGGGACACCCCTACAGGGTATAAACTTTCGAGAATCGTGCCTGCGGTTATGTGGCAGATGGGAATTTGTTAATATCCGGTTGTAGAGAACTTGACACTTGACTTAATTAAAACGCATGAACCATGTGTGTAGCCATGATGGTCTCTTTTCGGCGGAGTTCGGGAAGTGAACACGGTCTTTGTGTTATGATTGTGCGTAAGTAGTTTCAGGATCACTTCTTGATCACTTCTAGCTTCTCGACCATTCCGTTTCTTCTCTTCTCGCTCTTATTTGCGTATGTTAGCCACCATATTTGCTTAGTGCTTGCTGCAACTCCACCTCATTACCACTTCCTACCCATAAGCTTAAATAGTCTTGATCTCGCGGGTTTTGAGATTGCTGAGTCCTCGTGACGCACCAGATACCATCACAACAGTTGCAGGTGCTGATGGTACCAGTGCAGGTGATGCAACTGATCTCAGATGGGAGCTCAACGAAGATCTTGGTCGTTGCTATGTTTTGTTTCATGTTGATCAGTAGTGGAACCCAATTGGGACGATCGGGGATATAGCAGTTGGTTATCTTCTTTTCTTTTGGCTTCGTCCGTAGTCGGACTATGTGTGTACTCTGAATGATGTATGATCATATGATCTTTGTGTGAAGTGGCGATTGTAAGCCAACTCTATTTATCTCTTCCTAATTCATTACGTGGGATTGTGTGAAGATGACCCTTCTTGCGACAAAACCACAATGCGGTTATGCCTCCAAGTCGTTCCTCGACACGTGGGAGATATAGCCGCATCGTGGGTGTTACAAGTTGGTAATCAGAGCCATCCCCGACTTAGGAGCCCCATGCTTGATTGAATCACTGGCGTTGTTGAGTCTAGAACAAAAATGTTTTGAGTCTTAGGATGATATATATCAGAGAGTAGGATTCTTTTTACTCCTTAGTCCCTTCGTCGCTCTAGTGAGGCCTCCTGATGTAGATGTTTTGTCTTTCCTCTCCTCAAATTTCACTAAATTTTTTTAGGATCACGCGGGTATCTTGGGATCGTTCCTATATTCTTATGACGAGAACATTGTTCTTGGTGCCTCCTGACATTTAGGGGTTGTGGCAGTGTCCCGGGGAGTTGAGCTCCGAGGTGTTGTCGTCATAATTTTATCGTTGTAGTTCTGGAATACCTGAGTTTCGCCGACATCAAGAATCTCTTTTATGCAGTTGTTGGTGAGATAACCTCGACGCCACCCAGTACTTGGGAGTTCGGGAGTATTGCCATAGCTCGTATAACGAATGCTTTTCGAAGGTTGAGGTACACGATTTCCGAAGGTTTCTTGGTTATGTGTTGACGGATGGATACAGCTGGATGTAGGGATTGTTAGTTTGGGTGAGATATATTGCTTCCCCTATATCCCCAACACCAGATTGCATAACCAGAAAGTTTCGGGAGTTTATAAGTGGGAATTCAAGTATCTCGTAGGATATCTTTCCAACAGACACATGATACGATATGGGATCTATCATATGTTTGTTTCCAACTTATTCTGCAAGCCAAATCCTTTGTTTTGCTTTATTCGTGGTATTCGAGTTGCTTCGAAGTCAAGTGGCGAATCCATACCTTTCCTAAACTGTGTTCTCATATTGCTATGTGAATACTAATCCTTCTTGATCATCGAGATTGTCATGTCAATTCTTTCTGACCAGTGTGCTTCTCTTCAAGTGGATCAGATCATTTCAACATCCGCAAGATCAATTCTAAGTTTTTCTCAACGGTATCTGTTCCATCTGCCCCAAGTTGCCTTTGTTTTCCCGCCCTCCCACCCTTTTTTTATTCAAGGACTCAGATTTATTAATCAATATCCTTTTATTGATGGGAAGTCTCTCCATTCTTTTCCATCAATGCTCTTATCCGGTGATTCTCAGGAAGATACTAATGGAGCTTCAAGTTTATTATTCTTCCTTCTCTTTTCTTCTTCGGTGGATCCAATTCAAGCTTTGTCAAGCATATCCTTTCCCCGTTTCAAATGTTTTCCCATGCCGGTGCACCTCTTAATTGCTCACCTCTCTCTATTCATATCCGGAGTGCTAAAGATATCTCAGAAGAATCATGTTTCCATTCTTAATCCGTTCGAGTACTTCGAGGTTTTTCTCTCATTCAAGCTATTTAATTCTACCGGTGCAATCTCTATTTCAAGCAATCCTTCAACGATGGTTCTCTCGAGTGGGCCCTAACCCACAGGTCTTTTCCCAGGATCTTACCTGACTCTTCTAATTTTCCCGGAGCCATTCCCAAATTCATTTCCATGTTTGACGTAAGAATGAATTTTCATCAGTTACATGCCTTCTCCAAGGTCGCTTTCAAATTATTTTCATCTTTGGCTCAACTTTTTTTTCTTTTAATCATTCCGGAGTGTCTCAATGATCCATGGTGGTGTTTCTCGTCGTCATTTCTCGGATTTTGATGACCGAAGAAGAATTCCTCTTAAATCTTTACCCGTTCTTCCAGAGATTCATGGTTCTAGCTTCATGCCATCCTCATAATTGTTTTTGATTGTGACAATTCTTTTCTTACCATCCGAAGCATTTCATGAGTTGTTTCCATTTCTTTCCTCCGAAGGCCATCATGTCATAATTCTTCATTCTCAGCGTGTAGCTATCGTTCTCCAAATCTTACCGGTGAATCATTCTAATATCCTCTAATCAGTTCATGATCTCTTCGTTCTCAGGTATCTAAATCCCCTCAAGTATCTTCATTTGTTTTCCAATTCTTCCCGGTGATTTGCGCCTTTTCTACTTTCATTTTCAATTCTTACGGTGGTTCGTTCAAGATTTCACTTCCTTTGTTATCATATTATTTCATTCGTTGTTTCCAAATCCCACCGGTGGTTACATCAATACCTTCTCAAGTTTAAGCTATATCTCTCTTCAATGCTTTTCTACGAGAATAAGTAGTATGCCAAATCCGTTGCTTGTCATCAATTTAATTGGTGAAGGATACACATAAGGTAATTCTTATTATTGTTTCATCCAAGTGATCTAGTTTCTTCTTTCCAGAGTTGTTCATCATGTCATTTTTCTCGGTTCGAGATGCTTCATCTTTTTTTTCCGTAGTTCCATGTTTTCCACTTTATCTCGTCGTGAAGCTCCATCTAAATCATCGCAAGGCTTCACCTTTTGTTTTCAACTTCCCTTTCTTTTTATCATCCTTTTTATTACCGGAGTTCTTCAGGGAGGCTCTACATGGTGGTTCATCAAGGATCCCTTTCATTATACAATTGTTCGTCAAGATTTCTCACAGAGTTAAGATCCGCCAATCTATACTCAAAAATAAACATGGTGCCCAACACATGCTTTTTTCCTAAGGAGTTCAAGTATTCTTGTTCTTGCATTCCAAAGTGCAATTCTTTCTACCTTATCTTTTGAGATGGTGTGATATCATTCTTGACAATTTCCATTCATTTCACATGTCGTCAAGAATGAGGTATTTTAAATTCATCAATCTCTTCGTTGGAGTTATCTTGTGTCATATTTCACCTAAAGCCTTCCCTAAGGAATGTTGATATTGTGGTGCTTATCAATGATCCAAGTTACCTCTCTATCATCTTGGTGGAAGAAGTTTTTCATCTCGTTGGTGTTATCAATTATATTATTTGTTTTCCGTAGTGATAGAATTTTGCCTCAATTTTGAGAAGTTTTCCATAAGCCCACTACAAGCTTATTCGTTTCGTTGTCGGTTTTCCAACAACTCCGTTATAACCTTCTTGGAAGGGTGCTTTCCAAGTTCATTTGTGGCAGAAGTTGGCATTTTCTTCTCCATTCTGTTATTTCAATGATCTATCTTCTATTATTTCTTTCGGAGGCATTGTGATGTTGCTCTTTTCACTCATCATGTCGAATTGTGAAGGTCGTGTTCTTTTCATGCTTATCCATTTAACCGAAGTGTCGTGTCCTCTTTTCAAGTTCTTTTCATCTTATCAACTCTTGCATCTCTTTTCAACCAGAGTGCTGTCCGAATCTGTTCTTCCTTGTTCCTTGTTTATCTCGTTTCAACCAGAGGGGTTCCAATTCCTTCTTGTCCATTGTACTCGTCATTCATAGCTTTGCAACCTCCAAGGTTCACATGGTGTTCCTTGTTTCTATTTTCTACCATAGTGCTCTCAATTGTGTTCAACTCCGTTGTGTTCTTTCTTTCAACTTTTCAACCTCTCAAGGTTCTTTGGTTTCACTCTTTTGTCGAAGAAGCAACTTAGTTTTACCTCTTCTCTTCCTCTTCCGTTTCTCTCCGGTGCCATCCTAGATCTCGGGACGAGATCCTCTTGTAGTGGTGGAGTGTTGTAACACCCCGGATGTAACTTTCCATATTTATAACTCCAACTCTTGCCATTTCCGGCTATGTGATATGATATTTCCTTCGTGGTCGGGTTTTTGTTTCCATTTTGCATTTTGTTCATGTCATGCATTTCATCTCATGGCATCATGTGCATTGCATCCACATGTTTTCATAAAGCTTGCATCCGTTCGTAGTTGCCGCGTTCCCCCCTTGCCTTCATTGACCGATCCGACTCCAACCAGGTTTTGTTTCCCTCTTGCCCGGCTTCCTAACCTCTCTGCACAGCCCGCAAACCCCTCGCACGCGTCCGAAATCTCTTCCGAACCCGACCCGCACGGTCATGACCAACAGGTCCGGTTCATCTCCAATCATCCCTATAACATCTCCATTTTCTTATTTAGACTTCCTATCTATTTATTTCTCGACCGTCCGATTGAAATTGGAGGGACCAAATACCCCTACCTAAAAATCCACTTGCTATATATAAGACCATCACCTACCAAATCATCCCAACACTAATTTCTAGGAGGTTTTTCCCCATCGCCGCCGCCGCCCGGTCTCGATCCACCTCGGGATCCCCTTCTCCTTGTTTTCCTCCACCCACCAACAGGAGCCCGAGCTCCGTCTCCCTGACCCCAAGCACTCGATCCACCTCGCCGGTGCCTCCTCCTCCAAATCCGATCAGGAGGGGAGCTCCCGATCTGAAGCTTCCTTGCGCCCGCGGTCCAGCGTGCCCGTGCCCAAGTCCTCTGCTTCCCCTGCCTCCTGGACAAGTCCGGCCTCCCGCAGCTCCTTCGTCCCTGACAGCGGCCGCGCCACCGGTCGGCGCCAGCAAACCCAGAAGATGAGTCGCCGTCGGCCTCCTTTTCCTCTCCCCTGTTTTCCTCTCCTACCTCCTCTAAACTCTCTCCCTCCCTCGTTTGTTTTCTCCTCTGCCAGGAAACGAATGGGGTTTGCCCCTGTTGCCATGGTCGCCGGTGCAAGGTTCCGCACCGCCTCGTGCTTCCTTCCTCGCCGCGCTCGGTCGGCCAGAACCATTCGTCCCCAATGCCCCTTGCCCGGATCCAGCCGTCGTCCCTCGCCTCGTCCGCAGACGCAGCCCGAGCGCCTCCTCTACCTCAACGCCGAGCCGAACCTCCCCCACGGCAAGTCCGTCTTCGAGCCACGCCACCCTGGAGCCACCTGGCCAGCCAAGTCCAAGCCACCTGTCCCGCTGTCCCGCCAAGTCCAAGCCACCTGGCCGGCCGTCTCGCGACCCGGATCCGCCGCCGCGCCATCTTCAAGCCATCGGGCGCCTGGTTCCCTGCCTGGCCCGCTCATTCTCTGCACGAGGGAGACGCAACGCCAGCGCCTCGTCTGCCTCCCCTGCATCACGCCTCGTCGCCGGGAGCTCGTTCCCAAGTCCCCGTCCAAGCGCCATGCCTCCTGACGCAAGGGTCGCCGCCTTCGGACGCCCTTGCGGCGTCGACCTGCTGCCCTACCGCCCTGCTCACCTCTGCTTCGTTCGAGCAGGGAGGAGGACGCGCCTCTGCTCGCTGCGTTGACTGCGCCTTCCTCCCCTATGTGGATCGCGACCATGATGCCCAAGCGACCATGCCTGGCCGCATCTCGCTCGTCCGGCCCAGCTACGCCGACATGATGCTTCCTTCTCCACCGACGGGCCAAGGCCCACTGGGTGAGGCCACACCCCAGCGCCCCTCCTCTATTTTTCCTCTTGTTGGGCCAGCTTGATTCAGCCCGTCATGTTTTTCTTTCATGTCCGCGATCTTAGCTATTTTCCAGAGAGTTGCTGTTTTGCAGAAAAACCCTTGCACTTCATGCATATAAAAACTCAACAACCGTGCATGAAATGTAAAAACTTTATATATGTAAAATGCTTAGTTTTTCATCTAGTTTAATAATCTGCTGCTTTCATCCATGTTAAAATGCTTAAACTTGATGTTTGTTTAATTTTGCATAAATGCCATGCTAAAATGCTTTATTTCATAACTAATTAACCGTAGCTCCGAATTTAATAAACTTTATATGTAAATGGGGTGGAAAAATGCATAGATTAACTTGGTGCACTTTGTTTTACTGTTTAACAATATTAAAATATGGTTTAGGGCAGAACAGTAGCTAATTCAAATTATGGACATGAGGATTTTCCGGAATTGTTGTTTGTCGTTCCGGCCTCATTTAAACTTGCCTAAATAGTTAGTTTACTTATGCTTCACCCCTTGCCATGTTTAATAACATTTAATATTGTTGTGTACCTAAACGAGAGCGAACTAAATAATTGATGTGGTGTTTCATCAATATGCAACTCGTTGCATATTGAGCTCCACTTAATTTGTAGTTTTGTTTGTGCATATTGCCATGCCATGCCTCATTAAACCGGACATGCATCATACTTGATTGTGCATCATGCCATGTTTATGTGATGGTTGTTTACCATGTTGTTTGCTTCTTTCCGGGTGCGCTTCCCCTTGATAGTTTCGGCAACGTTGCGTTCGTGAGGATTTGTTCGACTACGTTGGTTCGTCTACTGCATGGACTCGTTCTTCTTCCTATCGGGATCTCAAGCAAGATGACCATTACCCTCGATATAACTTCTATCTTTGCTTGCTAGTTGCTTTGTTCTATCGCTATGCTGCGCTACCTATCACTTGTTTATCAAGCCTCCCAAATTGCCATGTCAGCCTCTAACCTTTTTCACCCTTCCTAGCAAACCATTGCTTGGCTATGTTACCGCTTTGCTCAGCCCCTCTTATAGCATTGTTAGTTGCAGGTGAAGTTGAAGATTGCTCCATGATGGACAAGATTCTGTTGGGATATAACAATATCTCTTATTCAATTAATGCACCTATATACTTGGTAAAGGGTGGAAGGCTCGGCCTTATGCCTGGTGTTTTGTTCCACTCTTGCCGCCCAAGTTTCCGTCATACCGGTGTTATGTTCCTTGATTTTGCGTTCCTTACGCGGTTGGTGATTTATGGGACCCCCTTGACAGTTCGCTTTGAATAAAACTCCTCCAGCAAGGCCCAACCTTGGTTTTAACATTTGCCACCTAAGCCATTTTCCCTTGGGTTCTGTAGACTCAAGGGTCATCTTTATTTTACCTCTCGGGCCAGTGCTCCTCTGAGTGTTGGTCCAAACTAGAGCACCGTGCGGGACCGTCCCTTGGCAACTTGGGTTATGTTGGTACTCGTACATTTAGCTTATCCGATGTGCCCTGAGAACAAGATATGTGCAGCTCCTATCGGGATTTGTCGGAACATTCGGGCGGTCTTGCTGGTCTTGTTTTACCATTGTCGAAATGTCTTGTAACCGGGATTCCGAGACTGATCGGGTCTTCCTAGGAGAAGGAATATCCTTCATTGACCGTGAGAGCTTGTGATGGGCTAAGTTGGGACACCCCTGCAGGGTATAAACTTTCGAGAGCCATGCCCGCGGTTATGTGGCAGATGGGAATTTGTTAATATCCGGTTGTAGAGAACTTGACACTTGACTTAATTAAAACGCATGAACCGTGTGTGTAGCCATGATGGTCTCTTTTCGGCGGAATCCGGTAAGTGAACACGGTCTTTGTGTTATGATTGTGTGTAAGTAGTTTCAGGATCACTTCCTGATCACTTCTAGCTTCTCGACCGTTCCGTTGCTTCTCTTCTCGCTCTTATTTGTGCATGTTAGCCACCATATTTGCTTAGTGCTTGCTGCAACTCCACCTCATTACCACTTCCTACCCATAAGCTTAAATAGTCTTGATCTCGCAGGTTTTGAGATTGCTGAGTCCTCGTGACTCACCAGATACTATCACAACAGTTGCAGGTGCCAATGATACCAGTGCAGGTGATGCAACTGAGCTCAGATGGGAGCTCAATGAAGATCTTGGTCGTTGCTATGTTATGTTTCATGTTGATCAGTAATGGAGCTCAGTTGGGACGATCGGGGATCTAGCAGTTGGGTTATCTTCTTTTCTTTTGGCTTCGTCCGTAGTCGGACTATGTGTGTACTCTGAATGATGTATGATTATATGATCTTTGTGTGAAGTGGCGATTGTAAGCCAACTCTATTTATCCCTTCCTTATTCACTACATGGGATTGTGTGAAGATGACCCTTCTTGCGACAAAACCACAATGCGGTTATGCCTCCAAGTCATGCCTCGACACGTGGGAGATATAGCTACATCGTGGGTGTTACATAATACTAGCCATAGATGCATCAAAATAAGCAAACAACACACAAAAAACAGAATCTGTCAAAAACAGAACAGTCTGTAGCAATCTGTAACTAACACAAACTTCTGGAGCTTTAAAAATCCTACCAAAATAGGAAGTCCTGGAAAATTTGCCTATTGATCAGCATAAAAAAGAATCAACACAAAAGCACGTTTCTGTGATTTAACAAAACTAATTTCATGCACGCAAAGTTTCTGTTTTTCAGCAGAATAAAATTAACTATCACCATAGGTTATCCTATAGGTTCTACTTGGCACAAACACTAATTAAAATATAAAAACACATCTAAGCAGAAGGTAGCTGCAAAATTTATTACTAAACAGAAACAAAAACTAAAATCACAAATAAAATTGTGTTGCCTCCCAACTAGCGCTATCGTTTAACGCCCCTAGCTAGGCATAAAAGCGAAGATAGATCTAAGTAGTGCCATCTTTGGCACTAAATTCATAAGTAGCCTGCATGATAGATTCATAATGTAATTTGACTTTCTTTCTTGAAAGTGCTCCATGTCTTTCCTTAATGGAAATTGGATTCTAATATTCCCTTCCTTCATATCAATAATCGCACCAATCGTTCTAAGGAAAGGTCTACCAAGAATAATAAGGCAAGAAAGATTGCAATCTATATCAAGAATGATAAAATCTACGGGCACCAAATTTCTATTTGCAACAATGAGAACATCATTGATCCTTCCCATTGGCTTTTTAATGGTGGAATCCACAAGGTGCAAATTTAAAGAGCAATCATCAAGATCATGGAAACCTAGAATATCACATAAAGTTTTTGAAATCGTGGAAACACTAGCACCCAAATCACACAAAGCAAAACACTCATGATCTTTAATTTAATCTTTATAGTAGATTCCCACTCATCATTAAGTTTTCTAGGTATAGAAACTTCCAAATTAAGTTTTTCATCATAAGATTGCATCAAGGCATCAACGATATGTTTGGTAAAAGCTTTATTTTGACTATAAGCATGAGGAGAATTAACAACAGATTGCAACAGGGAAATACAACCTTCTAAAGAACAATTATCATAATCAAATTCATTGAAATCCGAGATAGTGGGTTCAATACTATTTAAAGTCATGACCTCTCCAATCCCGCTTTTACCAAATTTAGCATCAGGATCTAAAAACTCCGAATTGTTGGGACGCCTTCTAACTAAAGTTAACTCATCTCCAGTCCCATTATTATCAAGATTCATATTGCAAAACAAAGTTCTAATAGGAGACACATCAATAACTTTAAGATCTTCATCATTATTTTCATGGAAATTAGAAGAACACGCCTTTATAAAGCAATCTTTCTTAGCACGCAATCTAGCGGTTCTTTCCTTGTACTCATCAATGGAAATTCTCATTGTTTTGAGAGACTCAATGGTATCATGCTTAGGAGGAGTAGATCTAAGTTTAAGAGAATCAACATCAAGCGAAAGTCTATCAATGTTCCTAGCCAAATCATCAACTTTGAGCAATTTTTCTTGAAGCATTAAAATTCTTTTGAGAAATCATAAATTCTTTCACACTATTCTCAAAATCCAAATGCATCTTATTAAAATTACCATAAGAATTATTGTAGGAATTTCCATAATTATTAGAGGAATTACTAGGGAACGGTCTAGAATTAAAGTTTCCTCTATAAGCATTGTTTCCAAAACTATTCCTACCAACAAAATTCACATCCATAGATTCATTATTATTCTCAATCAAAGTAGACAAAGGCATATCATTGGGATCAAGAGGAGTATTTTTAGTAGCAAACAACTTCATAAGTTCATCCATCTTTCCACTCAAAACATTGATTTGTTCTATAGCATGCACTTTTTACTAGAAGATCTTTCGGTGTGCCATTGAGAATAATTAGCCATAATATTATCAAGAAGTTTTGTAGCATATCCTAACGTGATTTCCATAAATGTGCCTCCCGCGGCCGAATCTAAGAGATTTCTAGAAGCAAAGTTCAAACCAGCATAAAATTTTGTATGATCATCCATAAATTCAAACCATGAGTAGGGCAATTGCGAATCATCAATTTCATTCTTTCCCAAGATTGGGCAACATGCTCATGATCAAGTTGTTTAAAATTCATAATATCGTTCCTAAGAGTGATAATCTTAGCGGGAGGAAAATACTTAGAAATAAAAGCATCTTTGCACTTGTTCCAAGAATCAATACTATTTTTAGGCAAAGATGAAAACCAAACTTTAGCACGATCTCTAAGCGAAAACGGAAATAACTTCAATTTAACAATATCATTATCCGTATCTTTCTTCTTTTGCATATCACACAAATCCACAAAGTTGTTTAGATGAGTAGCGGCATCTTCACTAGGAAGGCCGACGAATTGATCTTTCATGACAAGATTCAGGAAAGCAGTATTGATTTCACAAGACTCAACATCATTAAGAGGAGCAATCGGAGTACTAAGGAAATCATTGTTATTGGTATTGGAGAAATCACACAATTTGGTATTATCTTGTGCCATGGCAACAAGTAATCCAACACACAAGCAAACAGAAAAAGGCAAGCAAAAAAGAGAGGAGAAGATTGGGAAAGAGAGGGCAAATAAAACGGCAAGGGTGAAGTGGGGGAGAGGAAAACGAGAGGCAAATGGCAAATAATGTAAATGCGAGGGAGATGAGTTTGTGATGGGTACTTGGTATGTCTTGACTTGAGTGAAGACCTCCCCGGCAACGGCGCCAGAAATCCTTCTTGCTACGTCTTGAGCTTGTGTTGGTTTTCCTTTAAGAGGAAAGGGTGATGCAGCAAAGTAGCATAAGTATTTCCCTCAATTTTTGAGAACCAAGGTATCAATCCAGTAGGAGGCTCCTCAAAAGTCCCACGCACCTACACAAACAAACAAAGAACTCGCAACCAACGCAATAAAGGGGTTGTCAATCCCTTCACGGCCACTTGCGAAAGTGAGATATGATAGAGATAGTATGATAAGATAAATATATTTTTGGTATTTTATAATATAGACGCAAAAGGTAAAGATGCAAATAAAAGTAGATTGAAAGCTTATATGATAAAAGATAGACCCGGGGGCCATAGGTTTCACTAGAGGCTTCTCTCAAGATAGCATAAGTATTACGGTGGGTGAACAAATTACTGTCGAGCAATTGATAGAAAAGCGAATAATTATGAGATTATCTAGGCATGATCATGTATATAGGCATCACGTCCGTGACAAGTAGACCGACTCCTGCATGCATCTACTACTATTTGTCCACACATCAACCGCTATCCAGCATGCATCTAGAGTATTACGTTCATAAGAACAGAGTAACGCATTAAGAAAGATGACATGATGTAGAGGGATAAACTCAAGCAATATGATATAAACCCCATCTTTTTATCCTCGATGGCAACAATACAATATGTGCCTTGCAACCCTTTTTGTCACTGGGTAAGGACACCGCAAGATTGAACCCAAAGCTAAGCACTTCTCCCATGGCAAGAAAGATCAATCTAGTAGGCCAAACCAAACTGATAATTCGAAGAGACTTGCAAATATAACTCAATCATACATAAAAGAATTCAGAGGAGATTCAAATATTTCTCATAGATAAACTTGATCATAAACCCACAATTCATCGGATCTCGACAAACACACCGCAAAAAGAGTTACATCAAATAGATCTCCACAAGAGAGGGGGAGAACATGGTATTGAGATCCAAAAAGAGAGAAGAAGCCATCTAGCTAATAACTATGGACCCGAAGGTCTGTGGTAAACTACTCACAACTCATCGGAGGGGCTATGGGGTTGATGTAGAAGCCCTCCATGGTCGATTCCCCCTCCGGCGGAGCGCCGGCAAAGGCTCCAAGATGGGATCTCGCGGATACAGAAGGTTACGGCGGTGGAAATTGTTTTTCGTTGGCTCTCTGGATGTTTTCGGGGTACGTAGGTATATATAGGAGGAAGAAGTACATCGGTGGCCGCTCGTGGGGCCCAGGAGTCAAGGGGCGTGCCCAGGAGGGGTGGGCGCGCCCTCCTATCTCCCGACCGCCTCGTTTGCTTCTTGACTTGCACTCTAAGTTCTCCGGATCACGTTCGTTCCAAAAATCACGCTCCCGAAGGTTTCATTCCGTTTGGACTCCGTTTGATATTCCTTTTCTTCGAAATACTGAAATAGGCAAAAAAACAGCAATACGGGCTGGGCCTCCGGTTAATAGGTTAGTCCCAAAAATGATATAAATGTGCAAAATAAAGCCCATAAACATATAAAAGGGGTAATATAATAGCATGGAACAATGAAAAGTTATAGATACGTTGGAGACGTATCACACACGAAGCCGGAGTCAAGTCCTTGACGGTCAACCCAAGCAAACACGCGGTCGATCTAGGACAACCGCGGCAAAACAGGTGGAGGCGTGAGGTAGAAGAGGCAACAGAGTCATTCAATTAGGAGTGAGACGTCGAGGTAGAGGCCGACGGTTATTACCGGCGGCGATGGCCGCCATGGACAACAGTAGCATCACCAGCCTGACAGGGGTGCCGTCCCGGCACGAAACGTGGTTGTGCATCTCCATCTTCGTGTATGCTTGTTGTTCCTTGTCTACGAGGTCCTGGGGATTCATGCCTTGGCTGTAGATGTCCGCATCTTGCAACGGCGACCACACTTCAGTCCCCCACCGCGACATGGGGCGACGAGATTGATGCAGACTAGATCCCACCGGAGTTCGGATGGCGTTTGGGTGACTGCGCAAGCACTGCATATGCCTGGCCCTGCTGCAGGTCGGGTGGCTGCTAGCATAGGAGTGCCTATTCCGCACAGCTACATCAACCGGTGACTACGCGAGCGCCGCTTCCTTTTCTTTTTTGAGGGAAAGGCGAAGGGGTACGCAGGGGCAAGGCAATATCAAGCAAATCAGAGGGGTGGAGGTCCGAATTCGGGACGGGATGGCGCTAGTGTTGTCGGGGATGGTTCGATATTGAGGTGCGATTCCGTGCACGAATGCCAAGACCATCCAAACAACCACATTCGGGTAGGCAAATGCCAATATCCGATTCTACGTGCGAATGTCTACATCCAAAGGAAGCGTGATATTGCCTCGCCCCTGCATACCCCTTCGCCTTTCCCTCAAAAAAGAAAAGGAAGCGGCACTCGCGTAGTCACCGGTCGATGCAGCTGCGTGGAACAGGCACTCCCACGCTAGCAGCCGCCGGACCTGCTGATACGTCTCCAACGTATCTATACTTTTTTATTGTTCCATGCTATTATATTATCTATTTTGGATGTTTAATGGGCTTTAATATGCTCTTTTATATTATTTTTGGGACTAACCTATTAACCGGAGGCCCAGTGTTAGTTTCTGTTTTTTTGCCTATTTTAGAGTTTTGCAGAAAAGGAATACCAAACGGAATCCAAACGGAATGAAACCTTCGAGATGATCTTTCTTGGACCGAAAGCAATCCAGAAGACTTGGAGTCAAAGTCTGGAACACCATGAGGAAGCCACGAGGCAGGAGGGCGCGCCCCCACCCTCGCGGGCCCCTCGTAGCTCCACTGACATACTTCTTTCGCATATATATACTCTTATACCCTAGAAACATCAGTGGGAGCCACGAAACCACTTTTCCACCGCCGCAACCTTCTGTACCCGTGAGATCCCATCTTGGGGCTTTTTCTGATGATTTGCCGGAGGGGGAATCGATCACGGAGGGCTTCTATATCAACAGCATTGCCTCTCTGATGAAGTGTGAGTAGTTTACCATAGACCTTCGCGTCCATAGTTATTAGCTAGACAGCGTCTTCTCTCTCTTTGATTCTCAATACAAAGTTCTCCTCGATGTTCTTGGAGATCTATTCGATGTAATACTCTTTTGCGGTGTGTTTGCCAAGATTCGATGAATTATGGATTTATGAACAAGATTATCTATGAATATTATTTGGTTCTTCTCTGAATTCTTATATGCATGATTTGATTTGTAGGTCTCTTCGAATTATCAGTTTACTTTAGCCACTAGATTGATCTTTCTTGCAATGGGAGAAGTGCTTAGCTTTGGGTTCAATCTTGTGGTGTCCTTTCCCAGTGACAGTAGGGGAAGCAAGGCACATATTGTATTGTTGCCATCGAGGATAAAAAATGGGGTTTATATCATATTGCTTGAGTTTATCCATCTACATCATGTCATCTTGCTTAATGCGTTACTCCGTTCTTATGAACTTAATACTCTAGGTGCATGCTGGATAGCGGCCATGTGTGGAGTAATAGTAGTAGATGCAGAATCATTTCGGTCTACTTAACACGGACGTGATGCCTATATTCATGATCATTGCCTTAGATATCTTCATAACTATGCGCTTTTCTATCAATTGCTCGGCAGTAATTTGTTCACCCACCGTAATACATGCTATCTTGAGAGAAGCCACTAGTGAAACCTATGGCCCCGGGGTCTCTTTCCTATTCTATTACCTCTCTTTTATTTACATCGCATCTCGTTTACTATTTTGCAATCTTTACTTTCTAATCTATACAACAAAAATACCAAAATTTTTTACTTTACTATCTCTATTAGATCTCACGTTTGCGAGTGACCGTGGAGGGATTGACAACCGTACCCCTTTATCGCATTGGTTGCAAGGTTCTTGATTGTTTGTGTAGGTACTAGGTGACTTGTCTGTTGTCTCCTACTGGATTGATACCTTGGTTCTCAAAACTGAGGGAAATACTTACACTACTTTGCTGCATCACCCTTTCCTCTTCAAGGGAAAACCAACGCATACTCAAGAGGTAGCAAGAAGGATTTCTGGCGCCGTTGCCGGGGAGATCTACGCCAAGTCAAGCCATACCAAGTACCCATCATAAAATCTTCTCCCTTGCATTACATTATTCGCCATTCGCCTCTCGTTTTCCTCTTCCCCACTTCTAAAACGATTTTCGAAAACCTTTGCCTTTTCTTCGCATTCTTCCCGTATGTATCTTTGTTTGTGTTTCCATGTGCCTTCTATTTGCTTGCATCTTTGCTTGCTAAAAATCTATTGAAGTTTTCTACTTGGATCATCTTCGATCCTTATGTGCTCGTGCTGAAACCCCAACTAGCCTAGTTGATGGGAAATCTTTAGACGAGCATGCTCATTTTGTGCGTCACCGTTTGTGTGAAAAACGGAGACTCTGATGGGATCAAATAAACAGATTGCTGTGTTATGCTTGGAATCTTTGTGAAATTTATGATTTTACTTGTTGTTCTAAGAACCCTAAAAAACACCTCCCCTACCTATGTGAGTTTAATGATAATGAAATCTTATCTTCTTATGCAAAGGGTGTTCATAGTTACTACGATATCGAACAAATTGAAGAATTCGTTGCTTTTAAGGGTGCTTATGAAGTTGCTTCTTTGATTGAAAAGTATGATATTACTCTCTATGAATCTGAAAATTTTGACATACTTAAATATTGCTATGAAAACTATGCTCATAATGTCTATGTCAAAGAATTTATTGAAAGAATGACCGTTGCTTTGGAAGAAAATAATGATACGCATGAATCTATTGGTAATTATGATTCCGATGATTTGATTGAAATATCCCTTGAGGAACATGATGCTTGCTATTCTTGTGGCCATGATGCCAATATTTATGAAGATGAATTTGCTATAGTTCCTTATGTTAAACATGAGATCGTTGCTATTGCACCCATACTTGATAGTTCCTTCGATGAAAAGCATGATTGCAATGACATTATTATAAATTCTCTTAATGTCAATTGTGTTAATGATATGCAAAACCTCAAGCTTGGGGATGCTAATTTTGCTATGACTACTATTTGTTGCAATGATCATGATCGGGGTGATTCTTCTTATGATCTTGAAAATTTATTTAAGCCCCATGATGAATATGAGATTGATAATAATGTTTGCAATAATATTGAAAGGGGGTTTGGAAGAGTGTCAACTTTATATCCCACATATTTGGAAAATGTTCAATCTTATGAAGTTTTTGATAAAAGTGGGTTTGGAGAGGTCATGACTTTAGTTAATGTTAATCCCACTATTTTGGAAGAGTGTCAACTTTGCATACATGTGGATCGTGTTAAGAATATGTTTTGTGATAGCTATATTGTTGAATTTGCTTATGATCCTACATGTAATTATTATGATAGAGGAAAATATGGTTGTAGAAATTTTCATGTTACTAAATTGCCTCTCGTTATGTTGAGATTGCTATTGTTTCTTTCCGCTTCCTTGCATATGCTAGTTTTTGCTTGCCTTGATAATTTGTTTGCCTATAAGATGCCTATGCATAGGAAGTATGTTAGACTTAGATGTGTTTGTCACATGTTTTATGATGCCCTCTTTGTGCTTCAATTCTTGTCTTTTATGTGATCATCATTGAAATTTCTTTGCCTAGCTAGGGGCGTTAAACGATAGCGCTTGTTGGGAGGCAACCCAATTTTATTTTTTTTTATTTTCTTTTTTCTCCTGATTAGTAATAAATAATTTATCTAGCTTCTGTTTATATGTGGTTTTATGTTTTAGTTAGTGTTTGTGCCAAGTAGAACCTTTGGGAAGACTTGGGTGAAGTCTTTGCGATCTTGCTGTAAAAAACAGAAACTTTGGTGCTCACGAATTAGCTGTCATTTTTTACTGGAGAGTGATTTTAGGTTGATTCTTTTTGCAGATGATTAATAGACAAATTCCTCACGTCCACCAATTTATTTCAGAATTTTTTGAGTGACAGAAGTATTCAAGAGTTACAGATTGCTACAGACTGTTCTGTTTTTGACAGATTCTGTTTTTCGTGTGTTGTTTGCTTATTTTGATGACTCTATGAGTAGTATCGGGGGGTACGAACCATAGAGAAGTTGGAATACAGTAGGTTTAACACAAATATAAATAAAGAATGAGTTCGTTACAGTACCTTAAAGTGGTGGTTTATTTTCTTATACTAACGGAGCTCATGAGATTTTCTGTTGAAGTTTTGTGTTGTGAAGTTTTCAAGTTTTTGGGTAAAGATTTGATGGATTTTGGAATAAGGAGTGGTAAGAGCCTAAGCTTGGGGATGCCCAAGTCACCCGAGGTAAAATTCAAGGACAACCAAAAGCCTAAGCTTGGGGATGCCCCGGAAGGCATCCCCTCTTTCGTCATCGTCTATCGGTAACTTTACTTGAGGCTATATTTTTATTCACCACATGATATGTATTTTGCTTGGAGCGTCTTGTATGATTTGAGTCTTTGCTTTTTAGTTTACCACAATCATCCTTGCTGTACACAACTTTTGGGAGATAGACGCATGAATCAGAATTTATTAGAATACTCTATGTGCTTCATTTATATCTTTTGAGCTAGATAATTTTGCTCTAGTGCTTCACTTATATCTTTTAGAGCACGGTGGTGGTTTTATTTTATAGAAATTATTGATCTCTCATGCTTCACTTATATTATTTTGAGAGTATTTTAGAACATCGTGGTAATTTTCTTTGGCTATAAAACTAGTCCTAATATGATGGGCATCCAAGATGGGTATAATAAAAACTTTCATATAAAGTGTGTTGAATACTATGAGAAGTTTGATTCTTTATGATTGTTTTGAGATATGAATATGGTGATATTAGAGTCATGCTAGTAGAGTAGTTGTGAATTTGAGAGATACTTGTGTTAAAGTTTGTGATTCCCCTAGCATGCACGTATGGTGAACCGTTATGTGATGACGTTGGAGGATGATCTATTTATTGATTGTCTTCCTTATGAGTGGCGGTCGGGGACGAGCGATGGCCTTTTCCGAACAATATATCCCCCTAGGAGCATGCACGTAATACTTTGTTTCAATAACTAATAGATTGTTGCAATAAGTATGTGAGTTCTTTATGACTAATGTTGAGTCCATGGATTATACGCACTCTCACCCTTCCACCATTGCTATCCTCTCTAGTACCGCGCAATTTTCGCTGGTACCATAACACCCACCATTACCTTATTCAAAACAGCCACCATACCTACCTATTATGGCATTTCCATAGACATTCTGAGAAATATTGCCATGCAACTTTCCACCGTTCCGTTTATTATGACACGCTCCATCATTGTCATATTGCCTTGCATGATCATGTAGTTGACATTGTATTTGTGGCAAAGCCACCATTCATAATTATTTCATACATGTCACTCTTGATTCACTGCACATCCCGGTACACCGCCGGAGGCATTCATATAGAGTCATATTTTGTTCTAAGTATTGAGTTATAATTCTTTAGTTGTAAGTAAATAAAAGTGTGATGATCTTCATTATTAGAGCATTGTCCCATGCGAGGAAAGGATGCTGGAGACTATGATTCCCCCATAAGTAGGGATGAGACTCCAGATGAAAAAAGGGGGGAAAATAGGCCATAAAAAGAGAAAAGTCCCAAATAAAAAAATAAAAAATGAGAGGAAAAGAGAGAAGGGGCAATGCTACTATCCTTTTACCACACTTGTGCTTCAAAGTAGCACCATGATCTTCATGATAGAGAGTCTCCTATGTTGTCACTTTCATATACTAGTGGGAATTTTCGTTGTAGAACTTGGCTTGTATGTTCCAATGATGGGGTTCCTCAAAATGCCCTAGGTCTTGGTGAGCAATCAAGTTGGATGCACACCCACTTAGTTTCTTTTTGAGCTTTCATACACTTATAGCTCTAGTGCATCCGTTGCATGGCAATCCCTACTCACTCACATTGATATCTATTGATGGGCATCTCCATAGCCCGTTGATACGCCTAGTTGATGTGAGACTAACTTCTCCATTTTATCTTCTCCACAACCACCCCTCTATTCCACCTATAGTGCTATATCCATGGCTCATGCTCATGTATTGCGTGAAGATTGAAAAAGTTTGAGAACATCAAAAGTATGAAACAATTGCTTGGCTTGTCATCGGGGTTGTGCATGATTAAATATTTTGTGTGATGAAGATAGAGCATAGCCAGACTATATGATTTTGTAGGGATAGCTTTCTTTGGCCATGATATTTTGAGAATACATGATTGCTTTGTTAGTATGCTTGAAGCATTACTATTTTTATGTCAATATTAAACTTTTGTCTTGAATCTTTCAGATCTGAACATTCATGCCACAATAAAGAAAATTACATCTTTCCCTAATAATAAAGCGCGGGTTGAGTCTGTCGGGTTCACCATCGCGGCGTTTTTGTAAAACGTCCCTGTACTTTCTGATAATTGAACCCGCAATCCCACTTTATGTGGTAATGGGAAAATGCTTCGTTCTTGCAAAAAGGACCCTAGACTTAGTAGTATTCAACCCGCGATCCTTTTTGCACGGGGCTGACTTGCACGGAGGGGCCAAGCACTGCGCGAAGAAGAGGAAGTGAGAGGGGGGTCACGGGCCGAGCTGCTCGCGGCGGAGGAGTTCCTCACCGGCGGCGAAGGGGCGTGGATGTGCGGCTCGGCAGCGCTGCGCGTGCTGCGTGGGTGACGGCGCGAGGTGAGGGGATTAGGAGGAGCAGCATCTCTATCGAGAGGATCTCCCGATTGCTAGGGTTAACGAGGCTCGACTGGGCATATCTGGGCGCGGCATGGAAGCTCCGATGGTGGACGAGCATGGTGGCTCAGTACCTCCTGTTCGAACAGAGAGAAAGAGAGAGCACGGGATGGAGGAAGGATAGAACAAGAGGAAGGAGAGGGAGAGGAGGAAGGAAGGGCGACGCTGGGTAGCTGGTTTTGGCGGGGGTCGCCGGCGTCGAGGTGGCGAGCGAGGCCGGGGGCGCTGGCTTCTTCATCACTTCTGGTTCCCACCGTGGCTGCAGACCTCCTCTCCCTCTCCATCTTGCACTCCTCCTACTCAACTTCATGTCCGGTCGTGGCTGGCCACATCTATACAGGTTATTAAAGTTTGGCATGGTTTTCTTTTAATAAATGGGTGCTCTACTCTATTATGTACCTTGTGTTCTCTTGTGATAATAGGATTTTTGTTGGATTACCATCCAATTGATGAATGTGGTGATTTGTGCTCTTGCACATTACTAATACAGTGACAATCCTTCAGATTCAGGGGATACAATGTCAGCTTACATTCCGCGGATGTCTTGCAGATAAAAATCCTTGTGGTGGAGGTATTATGTGCTACCACTTTATCAGTACATAACCAATTTCCATTCTTCATAAATAGCAACAAGCAGTTTCATCTCCAAGCATATTCAAAAGCAAAAAATTGTATTGTTTATCAAAACTGTATGATGAGATACACTACAAAAAAATACACTTCCGTGATGATACGTGTTTGTCACAGTAGGTCACGTTTTCTGTCATGCATGTACATCCATGACAAGTTTATGACAGAATCAAGATAGTCATACCCGTGCTGTCTTAGAAGTGTTCCATGACATTACCAAAATTATCATCACGGAAGTGTCCACTTCCATGACGATAAATCGCGCGTCACAGAAGTGCTTTCGTCAAGGGTGACCGACACGTGGCATCCACCGGAACGGAACACCGTAAAGCTATCGGGTCCGGTTTTGGATCAGATAACCCGTTAACAGCCCCGCCCAATGGGGATTTTCCATGTGTAAAATCATCATTGCTTGGAGGAAACACGTGACGGCTCACCGTTGGGGCAGATGTCATCCACTCGTTGGACCCAAAGCGCCTATGATACGTCAACACGTGGCACGGCCCAATAGAGGCCCATTCCTATGAAAAGGCCGGCCCGTTTGACTTGGTCAAAAGGTGGCGGGGCGGCCCACGGCAAGCCTGTGAACGGCCTGTTCGCATATAGCCCATTTACAGGCCGCTAACCCAGGGCCCGTTTATGGCCTATCCGAATTAGTCCTAGTAGCGTCATCTGGGCCATCCAATATAATTCCAGCCCGTTTTAACTTCCGGCCCATGTATGGCCCATGACGTCTTTTGACCCATATGAGGCCCTTATTACTCTCGGCCCATTAACGGCCCGTGGTAAAACTGCCCCGTAATGAACAGTGTATCACTTTATACCCATTAACGGCACGTGCTGAAACTGGGCCGTAATGAACAGTGTATCAATTTATACCCATTAACGACCCATTATTTCGTTGGGCTGTTTCCAGCCCATGTTATCTTTTGGCCTTCTCGGGGCCCATTTATTCTTGGTCTCATTTCCACATTCGTTTACTTTTTTTTTGAGAATCCCACATTCCTTTACTTACGGCCCGTTACTGTCATTTTCTGATTGTGGGTCAAATTCAGCCTGTGGTTATAGTCGGCCCATTTGTGGACCGATAATACGTTGGGCCGTTTTCATGTAAAAAAAGTTGGGCTGTTTTCATAGAGTTATCAAATACGGCCTATTAACAGCCCGTTATTGTCCATGAATAGTATGACCCATGTTGGCGAAATGATGATACGCCCCGTAGAAGGCCCATGGATCCTACGACCCATAAAAGGCCAATGAATCGTACGGCCCGTAGAAGGCCCATGGATCCTACGGCCCGTATAGAAGGCCAATGAATCCTACGGCCCGTAGAAGGCCCATGGATCATACGTCCCGCAGGAGGCCCATGGTTACAACAGTCCGTGTTTTGCCATGATTATTTTGTCCTAGTTACCAAAAATATGCTATTGTGGCCACTAGAAAAACACAGAAAAAGAACTGCAGTGACTACAAAACAACTAAACAAGACAATAAGGAAA
This sequence comes from Triticum aestivum, assembly GCF_018294505.1. Classification (NCBI taxonomy): domain Eukaryota; kingdom Viridiplantae; phylum Streptophyta; class Magnoliopsida; order Poales; family Poaceae; genus Triticum; species Triticum aestivum. The sequence goes on from NC_057801.1 coordinate 524,837,515, forward strand.
TAAATAAGCAAGCAATTAAGGCTAGCCTATTACCGCTATTACACATATTACATCCACTGGGCATTAAAGTTCGCCGCTAGTGCAAATATAGGGAACAAAGCAGCATATTACATACACTGGCCGTCAAAATTGGCCACCAGTGCAATTAAACGCAACAGCAAAACAAGAGCATAACTGAAACAACTTCAGAAAGCTCAAGAAACGTGGTATCCACCATGCTGGCAAGAGGCTTAGCAAGCTTATTAGCTTTGTCCTGTTTGGCGCTAAAATCCTCCAACGCTTGTTGTTCCACCAGAAAGTATGCATCTGAATGCTCCAGGGACTTCCGCAGTCCTTCCGCTTCTTGTCGCAGCACAACTGATCGATGTCTTTTAGCTTGTAGTTGAGACTCAAGAAAACGAACTGATTCAGACATTGAATTTGAATAGCTTGTGCAAGCGGTAGTGGCCAGTAACTCCAACACTAAACCAAGACAGGACTTTGGGGTTGTCTCACTGTCTTCGAGATAGTCTTCCTTAGCTGTTTTATCAGCTTTGTTGGAGACCAACAAGGATGTGTCACTATCCTGAACCTTATCTGCATTACTTCCTTTACCATTGCTTAATAAGGCACTCTTCCCCAATACGCTGTCAGCATTCTAAAAGAAGAAACAAGCAGACACATAACAATTTAGCATGTACTAGTATATGAAACTCATTTCGGTGAACCAGTTCATTAGTAAGGTGGACAGGATTAAACTACCTAGTCTTCTATTGCCAAGTACTAGTACATAATAAAAGCATCAAACAAACATATATCTATGTCCTATGGTCACTGCATTGTCTTGCCAAATCAAAATAAAGACACGGTTCAAATCATATCAGTTCAAGACAAAGCAGTAGTGAAAGAATACAAAGCGTGGGAAACTACACGGCACAACAAAATTTCATATGGGTACCACGGGTCTACATGTACAACAACACTATTTGCTTTGTTGTGACACTACTAGGGAAAACCTTATACACAGAAATTTAGCAACAATGCGGGTCAAAAAAGGGCGCTAGTGCTAGATAGCAGTAGCGGTTGTGAAAAAACCGCGCTGCAGATACAATTGTAGCAGTAGAGCATGTGGCCGTAAAAGCGATACTACTAATATTCCCATCGGTGGAACGATAGGCTACGCATCGCAGTAGCGGGCTTGGAGGAAGCGCGCTACCGCTAGGGCATGAGTAGCAGTGTGTTTCCCAAGAAGAGCGCTACTGCTAATGGAAATAAAATAAACTGAAAAACAAATAGAAAAGTAAATAAAAATGAAAGAAACAGAGCTATTGATAAGAGCAAACCTGTTAAAGAAACATGCGTGAACATACCTGCTGTGCCATTGGAGTTTCGATTGGATCCTTCAATTTAAAAATAAGTTTGTATGAGTAAATACAGTGATTCAAGAGCAAAGCAGTATGCACAATAGCGATCATAGTCAAAAAAGGCGCGCCTAAGCGAGCGCTTAAGCGCGCCTAGGCTCCAGGCGTTGGCGAAACGCATTGCGCATAACTATGCTTAATCTGTGCATAACTGCGCATAAGCATGCGATTTGGTCAGTAAAGCGCAAGGCGGTAGCAAAACGCACAATTAACGCCTAGTGCTTTTTGGAACTATGATAGCAATGGAATCAATTAGAACAGTTATTCTTCAGATTTAGGCACTTGTTCTACATGAACAGAGTACAATAAGACACAAAAATATAGTACTTAAAAATAGAAAATGAGCTCATAGACCTTACCACATTCTTGGTTCGGGACCAGTACAGAACAAGGCGTTCCCAGTCATCGTCCAGTAAATGTGTCTCAGGAGAACGTAAGGGAATTTGATGAGTTTCTTTGTCGGTGAAGTACGTTTTTTTCAGGTAATTCCGATACTGCCACCAAGCGTTCTTGAAGATAGCAGAGGTATTAGCACATGTTACCTCATCCTGAGTTTCCAAATCGGTCCTTCTCTATAGAGAAAAATGGGAAAATTTGTTGTATTATGACCATCATGGAGGTAGGATGTATGGGACAAAGCAAAGTAATTGCCATGAATAACATTACTTACACATAACTCCTGGACAAACACCTGCAGCTGGCATTTTCCGTCATCTTCAGTATACTATTTCCAAGATGGGAAGATACGCACATACGATTTAACAACATAGATGCTAAATTACGACTAGCTGGTTGTGCTTCCTCCATAGGAATAGGCGTACTAACTGGTGGAGTTGGGGTTCGCCATGGTAGTACTGGCCCTTTGGGCACTAGAGCTGCCTTACTAACTGCTCTTGTTTGGGAGCTCTATGGTGGAGATGGTGTTGTGTCAATAGGATCTGGGTTACTATCTACTGGGGTTGGGGTTAGATTGGGTGAAGCTGGATCTCTGTCCATCGCAGTAGGGGTACAATATGCGAGAGTTTGAGTTATGTGTGGTAGGGCTGGTTCTCGTGCATGTACAACCGGGGTGCTATCTCCACCAAGTGGTAGCACTGTTTTATTTGAAGACCGTATTTTTAGTCCGCTAGATGCTGGCATCACCCGCTCCAATTCAAATGGCTGATAAACAGAAAACACAGTTGAATGTACAGACATTGTATGAGAGACAGATGCAATAGATAGTGTGGAAAAAAGAGGACATGAAATAGTTGACATGTATATTGTTTAACTAAAATGGATAGCATGACATAATTTCACATATATGATGTCTATCTAAACTGGATAACATAGCATAACATAATTCAAAGATATGATGAATAACTAAAACGCCGTGCCAAGTTAGAGCATACACCTCGGTGGGGCAATAGGACTGGTCATCTGTCTCTGAATCCATCTTTGAGGAGCTATCGGGACCCAACAAGAGATCTGCTTCGACAGGTAGCACTGTCTGCTCTGAAGGCCTTGTTTTCACTCCAGATTTTTCAATCTCCCACCCAAATGGCTGATTCACAGGAAGAGTAGTTTAATATACAAACATTGGCGACAAATGGAAATGTAATGAAGAAAAGTATGGGCAAGATATCATTCAAATATATGATGCCTGGTTAAACAGGATGGCATTGCACATTTCACATATATTATGGCTGGCTAAAAGACATGAGACTGCATAATTCCCATATATGATATAGAAACTAAACAGGTGGCGACAAAACATGTCTAAACTAAGCAGATGACATATATGATGTCAAAAGTAGGCACTGCAAGGCAACATATGCATGATATGACTAACATCATCATGCCAAGGTAGAGCAAACACCTTGGGGGTAAATAGGAATGGTCAGCGGCGTTTGAATCCGCCTCAGAACAGATATCTTCCTCTGGATTACAATCTGGAGAGGGGTGGGGAGGGTTTGCCATTGAACCCACCATGGAGCGATGTCTGCATGACATTGTATTGCCGCGCAAAACTCTTCTCTTTTTCTTTACATGTTCAGCATGACTGTGTACAATATCTGACATGCATACGGAAAAAATATGGTGAGATTATGTAAGGAGAGTATGCAGAAATTTAGAGTGATGGTAACAACCAGAGGATGGATCCAAAAATAATGATAGCAGGCTGATGATTGCTTTAATTTAATAAAAAGACATATGATGATTGCTTTACTATTTGTTTCCCACCCAAGATGAACAACATAGGCATACCCTAGGTGAACCAGATATTAGACAGAGATACTATTCATTGCTTCCTCGATATGTGCCCCACAAATAATTTAGAACTCAAGTTTGAACATTAATTTGGACCTGACTTGGAGTCCAAGAGGTGAACAGGACGATAAAGTAGCAGGTAATTTTAAGCAATGCATAACATAAGCAGAATCAAAAGAGTGTGACCTTTCTTGTGGACCCATGTACTCCTCAGGTTCATCTACTGAGTCGATGATGGTGATGCCGTTGCGGTGGGTGCCGGCGGCAGGGAAGGAGATCTGAGGCGGCGAAAGACGGTCAGGAGTCGTGATGTCTGGTTTGGTGGATGTTTCTGTCGATGGAGCACCTCAGGTGAGGTGGACGACGTCGCGGCAGGAGTAGGACAAACCACACAAAGTTCCCTTCGACACCTACCTGTAACTGAGGTAATTCTGTAAGGTCTCATTTGGCTTGCATGATTCTAAAAACACAGGGATAGGAGAAACACGGAAAAGGATAGGAATGCACATGGTAAATAGAGCATTTGTAAACACAGGATTTCTGTCAACTTGGGTGTTTCGTTTACAGGAATTGGAAGAGCAGAGGAATGCAAAGAAACATGGCCAAAATAAAGTGAAACCATATGAAAGCGTGTACAGTTAGAATGTTATTCTACCACTAATGCACTTGGTCTTGTTTTCATGCATATGATTTTGAAAAGTAGGTCCAGGTGGATGTTTTGCTTCATTCCTTTCAACAAAATGCATGAATAATTGAATAGTAGAGTGCCATTGGGAAATTCCCTATTGCTATGTTTTTCTGTCGAACCAAAATAACCCTAACGGTTCGACATGAATGTATAGTAATAAGTGATGCAACAAGTGTACAACCTCTTTGCCGCAGCCGTGTCGACCTCGGCATCATTGGGTTGGTTGCTGAAGCAGTTGAGGCAGAGGTGGCTGTCGAAGGTGTGGAGGAAGATCTGAGGAATCTGTAGATGGCATCCAGGGCACTTCTCTATTGTGATGGATCGCTCTATCGTTGGAGCAGCCCCGGTGAGCCGTAGGACGTCAAGGCTGAAGCAGCACAAGACAGACATCGTGAATCTCAAGTGGGATTCTAATAGCATATCCAATAGATGATGTAAAATAGATGTAAAATTTACATCACCAAAAACCACCTGACTACAACAGATGAGGTAAAAACTGTTGACTCTGAACTTAACTATCGAAACTAAAATTTACTATGGAATCTGAATGTTACTGTCGAAACTGAACGCAATGGTAGCAGAGAGGCACTTGACATGTAGTTTAGGGAGGGCCTGCAGTTCATCTTCAACCTGCACCCCCCTGAGCCGCCAGCCACAACCGGCCGAACCGCCGGCCCCAGCGCCGCCTCACCGCCCCGAAACAACTCCCCACCGCCGGTTCCCCGCCGCCCTGGCCAGCCCTATAGGCGCCCCACCCCCACCCTGAACCCTAAGATAGATATTGGGGCACCTCTCCGGCGAGCCCCCGTCGCCCCTGCGGGTGGTTCTGTTGGGGAACGTAGTAATTTCAAAAAAAATCCTACACACACGCAAGATCATGGTGATGCATAGCAATGAGAGGGGAGAGTGTTGTCCACGTACCCTCGTAGACCGAAAGCGGAAGCGTTAAAAAACACGGTTGATGTAGTTGTACATCTTCACGGCCCGACCAATCAAGCACCGAAAGCACGACACCTCCGAGTTCTAGCACACGTTCAGCTCGATGACGTCCCTCGAACTTTGGTCCAGACGAGTGTCAAGGGAGAGTTCCATCAGCATGACGGCGTGGTGACGATGATGATGTTCTATCATCGCAGGGCTTCGCCTAAGCATCGTTACAATATTATCGAGGAGGACTGTGGTGGAGGGGGGCATCGCACACGGCTAAGAGATCAATGATCTGTTGTTGTGTCTCTAGAGGTGCCCCTGCCCCCATCTATAAAGGAGCAAGGGGGGAGGGGGCAGCCGGCCAGGGAGGAGGCGTGCCATGGGGAGTCCTACTCCCACCGGGATTAGGACTCCTTCCTCTCCTTGTTGGACTAGGAGAAGGGGGGAAAGAGGAGGGAGAGAGAGGAAGGAAAGGGGGGGCGCTGCCCCCCTCTCCTTGTCCTATTCGGACTAGGGGGAGGGGCGTGCAGCCCTGCCTTGGCCGCCTCTCCTCTTCTCCACTAAGGCCCACTATGGCCCATTAAGCCCCCGGGGGGTTCCGGTAACCCCTCGGTACTCCGGTAAAATCCCGATTTCACCCGGAACACTTCCGATATCCAAATATAGGCTTACAATATATCAATCTTCATGTCTCGGCCATTTCGAGACTCCTCGTCATGTCCGTGATCCCATCCGGGACTCCGAACAACCTTTAGTACATCAAAACTCATAAACTCATAATATAACCGTCATTGAAACTTTAAGTGTGCGGACCCTACGGGTTCGAGAACTATGTAGACATGACTGAGACACGTTTCCGGTCAATAACCAATAGCGGAACCTGGATGCTCATATTGGCTCCTACGTAGTCTACGAAGATCTTTATCGGTCAAACCGCATAACAACATACGTTGTTCCCTTTGTCATCGGTATGTTACTTGCCCGAGATTCGATCGTCGGTATCTCAATACCTAGTTCAATCTCGTTACCGGCAAGTCTCTTTACTCGTTATGTAATGCATCATTCCGTAACTAACTCATTAGCTACATTGCTTGCAAGGATTATAGTGATGTGCATTACGGAGAGGGCCCAGAGATACCTCTCCGACAATCAGAGTGACAAAGCCTAATCTCGAAATACGCCAACTCAACATGTACCTTTGGAGACACCTGTAGAGCTCCTTTATAATCACCCAGTTACGTTGTGACGTTTGGTAGCACACAAAGTGTTCCTCCGGTAAACGGGAGTTCAATAATCTCATAGTTGTAGGAACATGTATAAGTCATGAAGAAAGCAATAGCAACATACTAAACAATCAACTGCTAAGCTAACGGAATGGGTCAAGTCAATCACATCATTATCCTAATGATGTGATCCTGTTAATCAAATGACAACTCATGTCTATGGTTAGGAAACATAACCATCTTTGATTAATGAGCTAGTCAAGTAGAGGCATACTAGTGACATTATGTTTGTCTATGTATTCACACATGTATCATGTTTCCGGTTAATACAATTCTAGCATGAATAATAAACATTTATCATGATATAAGGAAATAAATAATAACTTTATTATTGCCTCTAGGGCATATTTCCTTCAGTCTCCCACTTGCACTAGAGTCAATAATCTAGATTACACAGTAATGATTCTAACACCCATGGAGCCTTGGTGCTGATCATGTTTTGCTCGTGGAAGAGGCTTAGTCAACGGGTCTGCAACATTCAGATCCGTATGTTTCTTGCAAATCTCAATGTCTCCCACCTGGACTTGGTCCCGGATGGAATTGAAGTGTCTCTTGATGTGCTTGGTCCTCTTGTGAAATCTGGATTCCTTTGCCAAGGCAATTGCACCAGTATTGTCACAGAAGATCTTCATTGGTCCCGATGCACTAGGTATGACACCTAGATTGGAAATGAACTCCTTCATCCAGACTCCTTCATTTGCTACTTCCGAAGCAGCTATGTACTCCGCTTCACATGTAGATCCCGCCACGATGCTTTGTTTAGAACTGCACCAACTGACAGCTCCACCGTTCAATATAAACACGTATCCGGTTTGCGATTTAGAATCATCCGGATCAGTGTCAAAGCTTGCATCGACGTAACCATTTACGACTAGCTCTTTGTCACTCCATAAACGAGAAAAATATCCTTAGTCCTTTTTAGGTATTTCAGGATATTCTTGACCGCTGTCTAGTGATCCACTCCTGGATTACTTTGGTACCTCCCTGCTAAACTTATTGCTAAGCATACATCAGGTCTGGTACACAGCATTGTATACATGATAGAGCCTATGGCTGAAGCATAGGGAACATCTTTAATTTTCTCTCTATCTTCTGCTGTGGTCAGGCATTGAGTCTGAATCAACTTCACACCTTGTAATACAGGCAAGAACCCTTTCTTTGCTTGATCCATTTTGAACTTTTTCAAAACTTTATCAAGGTATGTGCTTTGTGAAAGTCCAATTAAGCGTCTTGATCTATCTCTATAGATCTTGATGCCCAATATGTAAGCAGCTTCATAGAGGTCTTTCATCGAAAAACTTTTATTCAAGTATCCTTTTATGCTATCCAGAAATTCTATATCATTTCCAATTAACAATATGTCGTCTACATATAATATCAGAAATGCTACAGAGCTCCCACTCACTTTCTTGTAAATACATGCTTCTCCAAAAGTCTGTATAAAACCATATGCTTTGATCACACTATCAAAGCGTTTATTCCAACTCCGAGAGGCTTGCACAAGTCCATAAATGGATCGCTGGAGCTTGCACACTTTGTTAGCATCTTTTGGATCGAAAAAACCTTCTGGTTGCATCATATACAACTCTTCTTCCAGAAATCCATTCAGGAATGCAGTTTTGACATCCATTTGCCATATTTCATAATCATAAAATGCGGCAATTGCTAACATGATTCGGACAGACTTAAGCATCGCTATGGGTGAGAAAGTCTCATCGTAGTCAACTCCTTGAACTTGTCGAAAACCTTTCGCAACAAGTCGAGCTTTGTAGACAGTTACATTTCCATCAGCGTCAGTCTTCTTCTTGAAGATCCATTTATTCTCGATGGCTTGCCGATCATCGGGCAAGTCAACCAAAGTCCATACTTTGTTCTCATACATGGATCCCATCTCAGATTTCATGGCCTCAAGCCATTTTGCGGAATCTGGGCTCATCATCGCTTCCTCATAGTTCGTAGGTTCGCCATGGTCAAGTAACATGACTTCCAGAATAGGATTACCGTACCACTCTGGAGCGGATCTTACTCTGGTTGACCTACGAGGTTCTGTAGTAACTTGATCTGAAGTTTCAATATCATTAGCTTCCTCACTGATTGGTGTAGTCGTCACAGGAACCGGTTTCTGTGATGAACTATTTTCCAATAAGGGAGCAAGTACAGTTACCTCATCAAGTTCTACTTTCCTCCCACTCACTTCTTTGAGAGAAACTCCTTCTCTAGAAAGGATCCGAATTTAGCAACAAAAGTCTTGTCTTCAGATCTGTGATAGAAGGTGTGCCCAATAGTCTCTTTTGGGTATCCTATGAAGACACATTTCTCCGATTTGGTTTCGAGCTTATATGGTTGAAGTTTCTTCACATAAGCATCGCAGCCCCAAACATAAGAAACGACAACTTTGGTTTCTTGCCAAACCACAGTTCATAAGGCGTCGTCTCGACGGATTTTGATGGTGCCCTATTTAACGTGAATGCGGCCGTCTCTAAAGAATAACCCCAAAACGATAGCGGTAAATCAGTAAGAGACATCATAGATCGTACCATATCTAGTAAAGTACGATTACGATGTTCAGGCACACCATTACGTTGTGGTGTTCCGGATGGCGTGAGTTGCAAAACTATTCCACATTGTTTCAAATGTAAACCAAACTCGTAACTCAAATATTCTCCTCCACGATCAGATGGTAGAAACTTTATTTTCTTGTTACGATGATTTTCCACTCTGAAATTCTTTGAACTTTTCAAATGTTTCAGACTTGTGTTTCATTAAGTAGATATACCCATATCTGCTCAAATCATCTATGAAGGTGAGAAAATAACGATACCCGCCGCGAGCCTCAATATTCATTGGACCACACACATCAGTAAGTATGATTTCCAACAAATCAGTTGCTCGCTCCATAGTTCCGGAGAACGACGTTTTAGTCATCTTGCCCATGAGGCACGGTTCACAAGTACCAAGTGATTCATAATCAAGTGATTCCAGAAGTCCATCAGTATGGAGTTTCTTCATGCGCTTTACACCAATATGACCCAAACAGCAGTGCCACAAATAAGTTGCACTATCATTATCAACTCTGCATCTTTTGGCTTCGACATTATGAATATGTGTATCACTACTATCGAGATTTAATAAAAATAGACCACTCTTCAAGGATGCATGACCATAAAAAATATTACTCATATAAACAGAACAACCATTATTCTCTGATTTAAATGAATAACCGTATCGCATCAAACAAGATCCAGATATAATGTTCATGCTCAATGCTGGCACCAAATAACAATTATTCAGGTCTAAAACTAATGCCGAAGTTAGATCTAGAGGTAGTGTGCCGACCGCGATCACATCGACTTTGGAACCATTTCCCATGTGCATCGTCACCTCGTCCTTGGCCAATCTTCGCTTAATCCGTAGTCCCTGTTTCGAGTTGCAAATATTAGCAACAGAACCAGTATCAAATACCCAGGTGCTACTGCGAGCATTAGTAAGGTACACATCAATAACATGTATATCACATATACCTTTGTTCACCTTGCCATCCTTCTTATCCGCCAAATACTTGGGGCAGTTCCGCTTCCAGTGACCAGTCTGCTTGCAGTAGAAGCACTCAGTCTCAGGCTTAGGTCCAGATTTGGGTTTCTTCTCTTGAGCAGCAACTTGTTTGTTGTTCTTCTTGAAGTTCCCCTTCTTCTTCCCTTTACCCTTTTTCTTGAAACTGGTGGTCTTATTGACCATCAACACTTGATGCTCCTTCTTGATTTCTACCTCCGCAGCCTTTAGCATTGCGAAGAGCTCAGGAATAGTCTTGTCCATCCCTTGCATATTATAGTACATCATGAAGCTCTTGTAGCTTGGTGGTAGTGATTGAAGAATTCTGTCAATGTCACTATCATCAGGAAGATTAACTCCCAGTTGAATCAAGTGATTATTATACTGTCAGGACCCCGACTCGATGCCACATAGGTCTAGCATGTAACACCTCATATCACTTTGCGGCCTCACGCACGGTAACCCACGGGTGTCGTCTTACCTTTGCCCGGGACCGTTTGCGCCTTTTGGCACACGTATATGACAGTGTCGCTAGCACCCATATGATAAGGAGCCCGGGCTGACATGGCTAGTCGTAAATCCAAAGTGGCACAGACTTACAGGGACAGGCATCCATGACCCAGCAACGAACGTGTCGGTCATCAGCAAGTGGGTCCGGGCTGTAGCACTGGGCTAGCAGGACTCCGGTAAACCGGGCTGTAGCGGGCTAACAGGACTCCGGTACTCAAAGCGTGACATTTCCCCGAAGGGACAGACACAGGAACGAAGAAGGACACATGCCGGCCAGCCTAGGTGTTCCGGAGCAGTAGCAAGCTACCATGGCTCGGTGGAACACTAGGAGACATTTCCCGGTAAGAGAGGCTACTAAAGATAAACAACTAGATAGTCAGATCCCACACATACCAAGCATTTCAATCATACACACATTATGCTCGATATGTGCAAATACAACAAGGCATCACAACATGACTCTATGACACAATTACTTTATTTAAGGCTCAGGGAGCCATACATAACATACACACAAGTACGGGTCACACGACCCAGCATTCAAGTCATACAGTCATACAAACCAGCAGCGGAAGTAACTTGTCTGGGTACAGACAACTAGTAAAATAAAAGAGGCTTGGAAAGCCTAGCTATACTACGTGGTCCTTCACAAGCTCAGGATCACCACCTGGGCCTTAGCCTACTCATTGATGTCAACGTCTACGAAGAACCCATCAGAAGGGGTTGCAGCGTCTTTTGTAAAAATGTAGATTATAGCAACATGAGTACAAAGGTACTCAGCAAGACTTACATCAGATCCTACATACATGCATTTATCAAGAAGGGTTGGTGGAGTTATTGCAGCAAGCCAACTTTGACTCTTGGCTAAGCTAACCTACGAGACTCCAACTTGAAATGGTTTTGCGCACACGAGTCCACTACTCACCACTTCAATACACTACCGGGGATCCACCTCCGTCTTCCTACGGAAGAGCCATCCTCGGCACTCACAATTATCTTGAGGCTTTTAGTAGTTTCCATTTACTTGTCTATGAACTGTATAGGCAACCAAGTAGTCCTTTACCGCGGACGCGGCTATTCGAATAGATCATGATAACCCTGCAGGGGTGTACTTCTTCATACATGTTTCCACTACTTAGCGTCTGCACACGACATGTGCTCGGCAGACTTCAAGCGAAAACCGACGTGGGTGTAGACCACGACCTACCTAAACACCTAAGTCTCTAGTCCAGGTTTATCGCCTATCCAGGTTCCATCCGCAGGGAGTCCGGCCGAGGTTTCCCATACGGCCCCGAACGATGTGAACAGGGTTTCCGAGATACCTAACGGGTATTCGGTTCACCCGGCCACGTACCTACCGCATCACAGCCCACCCCTACGGTCAGCGCTGTCCACGGCCTCCAGTAGGCTACAAACACCAGAAACTACTTGCAACTCCTGGACAGAGAACTAGGGTGAATAAGAAGTCGAGCGGGGTCATATTTCAGGGCCCAATGCATGGTAGTAGCTGTATCTTAAATCACACATACAGATCTCAGTGCTGAAGGTCGGCTTCAATGAAACAACCCACCATGTACTCCTACATGGCCTCTCATCGATACCTTTACCAAATCGTGTTCACCACATTACTCTCATTACCGACATGATCATTTCACTCTAGTCCATCACCCAGATGAACCAGACCTGACACGACTCTAAGCATAGCAGGCATAGCAAGGTAGGAACAACACATACATATGGCTCAATCAACTCCTACACATGCTAGTGGGTTTCATCTAGTTACTGTGGCAATGACAGGTCATGCAGAGGAAATGGGTTCAACTACCGTAGCACACAACAGTTTGAAACGCGTTGTCTTAATGCAGTAAAAGAGAGCAGGAGCAAGAACATGGGATTGTATCGATATGATCAAATGGTTGGTTGCTTGCCTGATGGTTCGATGCACTGATACGGTTCTTCGTTAGGGTAATCACGGTACTCCTCGGAGGCAGAACCTGCCGCAAAGAACACCGATACACAACTATCACCAAACAATGTGCGACAATATGATGCATGCATGAAACATGGCAATATGAGTGTGTTGGGCTAATGCAACTAGGACCAGAAGGGTTTGAACCAATTTGAACCAAAGATTCAAATTTCAAACTCATACATGGCCCTTTAAAGTGTTTTTCCTTGTTCTGCATTAAACATCAAGTTAACTTGTTTAATCATGCATGAAAATAGTACAGATGGATAGATTGGATTTTTCTGATCATTTTTCATATATAATTTGTCTGATTTGGAGTTACAGAATAAAAGTTATGAATTTTTGAAGTTTAAACTATATTCTGGAATTTCCTATATTAGAATAAATCCAGAAAATCAATTATTGAGTCAGCCTGACGTCAGTGTGACATCAGCAGGTCAATGGGACACGGTCCGAGTCAAACCTGACAGTGGGTCCCGCGTGTCAGTGTGATTAGATTAGTTAAAGTTTAATTAAAACTAAATCTGTTTAATTAACAGGGCTGGGCCCCACCTGTCATTGACTCAGGGGAGTCAACCAGGGCCCACCCGTGGTCAAACCCGGGTCGGCTGCACCGGCGTTTAGCCGCCGGCGAGCCCGACACGGCGGCGGAAGTGGTTTTTGCCGTTCCGGCAAACGAGCCGCGGAGGCCACCGGAGTGGAGCTGAGGAGGAGCCGCAGCTCTTGGTGGAGTCCGTTGGGGTCGGGGTGGCCGGAGTTGGCGCCGGCGACGACTTTGGCGGCCACCGAAGTTCGGCCGAAGTCGAACTTGTCGCTAGGGGGGTCAGTGAGGTGCGGGGAGTAGCTAGTTAGGTGCTACGTGACGCGGTGAGCATGATGGACACCGTGGAGTGGCCGGAGGGTGACCGGGAGCACGTCGGCGATGAGTTCCACGACGGTGGGTGCGGTTGAACTCCGGGAGGTCGCTACACGGCTCGGGAGCAAGAAAAGAAGGGAGGGGAATATGGCTAAGCTCACGGGGAGTGCGACAAAGCCTTTGGTGCAGCCGGGGATGGACCGGAGCGACGACGGCGTTGAAGGGGATCTCCGGCGATGGCGGACTCGAGCGAGGTCGGTGCGGTGGGCTCGGGCGTTGCGAGCGCTCGGGGCTCGGCTTGCTCGATGAAGTGGACAGTGGCGGAGCTCCTGGACACGGCGAGAGGACGCACAGGCGGCGGGGAGCGCGGCTACGACGTAGGCACGGCGGCGGTGGCGTCGGCCATGGCTGGGGGCGCGAGGGGGAGGAGCTGGAGAGGAGAGGGGGTGTCTGGGGGGTTCGGGGGAGAGAGGGGGAGCATCCACGACGTCACCGGGCGAGGAGAGCGGTGAGGCGGCAAGCAGGTGCGTGGCGCACGCTGCGGTCGCCGTTGGGCACCTGCCTGCCTGCCTGGCCGGCAAGCAGCTCGCTGGAGCGGCGCTGGGCTGGGCCGGCAGGTGGGCCGGGGCTGGGCGCCAGGTAAGTTTTTCTATTTTCTCCTGTTTTCTGTTTATTTAATATTTCTGCAACTTTGTTGATTTATTAAAAATACTTAGGCAACTCCTAAAATCACCAAACTACTCCTGGTCCATAGTTGGATTATTTCCAACATGAAACATTTTAGTTTGGAGATATTTGAGCATCTGAATATTTTATATAATTTTAAATGCCCAAATTCAAATATCTATGATTTAATTCCAAGACCCTAAGATGACCTAGGAAAATGTGCATCACTTTTGGCAGAGATTCTAAACCAAGAAAAAAATGATGGGCATTTTAGAAGGGCATTTCAGGTTCATTGAAAAAGTTTTTAGTAAACCCTAGTTGGTTTCAGAGGGGGCTGGGGGTTCTGTCATCCCCATTTCAAGTTTCTGATGAAAGAATAAACATGATGCAACACTCTAATGCATGACTAGCTAGGGTGTGACATATACCCAGACATTTTGAGTATATGTTCACTGACAGAACTATTCTCTTCCATCTTGCAGCTATAGAACTTATTGGAGACTTCATATCTCTCAATCCGAGCATTTGCTTGAAATATTAACTTCAACTCCTGGAACATCTCATATGCTCCATGACGTTCAAAACATCGTTGAACTCCCGGTTCTAAGCCGTAAAACATGGCACACTGAACTATCGAGTAGTCATCAGCTTTGCTCTACCAGACGTTCTTAATGTCGTCAGTTGCATCCGCAGCAGGCCTGGCACCTAGTGGTGCTTCTAGGACATAATTCTTTTGTGTAGCAATGAGGATAATCCTAAGGTTACGGACCCAGTCTGTGTAGTTGCTACCATCATCTTTCAACTTAGCTTTCTCAAGGAACGCATTAAAATTCAATGGAACAACAACACGAGCCATCTATCTAGAACAAACATAGACAAGCAAAATACTATCAGGTACTAAGTTCATGATAAATTTAAGTTCAATTAATCATATTACTAAAGAACTCCCACTTAGACAGACATCCCTCTAGTCATTTAAGTGATCACGTGATCCAAATCAACTAAACCATGTCTGATCATCACGTGAGATGGAGTAGTTTTCAATGGTGAACATCACTATGTTGATCATATCTACTATATGATTCACGTTCGATCTTTCGGTCTCAGTGTTCCGAGGCCATATCTGTATATGCTAGGGTCGTCAAGTTTAACCTGAGTATTCCACGTGTGCAACTGTTTTGCACCCGTTGTATTTGAACGCAGAGCCTATCACACCCGATCATCACGTGGTGTCTCAGCACGAAGAACTTTCGCAACGGTGCATACTTAGGGAGAACACTTATGCCTTGAAATTTAGTGAGAGATCATCTTATAATGCTACCGTCAATCAAAGCAAAATAAGATGCATAAAGGATAAACATCACATGCAATCAATATAAGTGATATGATATGGCCATCATCATCTTGTGCTTGTGATCTTCATATCTGAAGCACCGTCATGATCACCATCATCACCGGCACGACACCTTGATCTCCATCGTACCATCGTTGTCATTTCGCCACCTATTGCTTCTACGACTATCGCTACCGCTTAGTGATAAAGTAAAGCAATTACAGGGCGTTTGCATTACATACAATAAAGCAACAACCATATGGCTCCTGCCAGTTGCCGATAACTCGGTTACAAAACATGATCATCTCATACAATAAAATATAGCATCACGTCTTGACCATATCACATCACAACATGCGCTGCAAAAACAAGTTAGACATCCTCTACTTTGTTGTTGCAAATTTCATGTGGCTGCTACGGGCTGAGCGAGAACTGTTCTTACCTATGCATCAAAACCACAACGATAGTTCGTCAAGTTAGTGATGTTTTAACCTTCTCAAGGACCGGGCGTAGCCACACTCGGTTCAACTAAAGTTGGAGAAACTGACACCTGCCAGCCACCCGTGTGCAAAGCACGTCGGTAGAACTAGTCTCGCGTAAGCGTACGCGTAATGTCGGTCCGGGCCGCTTCATCCAACAATACCGCCGAACCAAAGTATGACATGCTGGTAAGCAGTATGACTTGTATCGCCCACATCTCACTTGTGTTCTACTCGTGCATATAACATCTACGCATAAAACCAGGCTCGGATGCCACTGTTGGGGAACATAGTAATTTCAAAAAAATTCCTATGCACACGCAAGATCATGGTGATGCATAGCAACGAGAGGGGAGAGTGCTGTCCACGTACCCTCGTAGACCAAAGCGGAAGCGTTAGAACAATGCAGTTGATGTAGTCGTATGTCTTCACGGCCCGACTGATCAAGCACCGAAAGCACGGCACCTCCGAGTTCTAGCACACGTTCAACTCGATGACGTCCCTCGAACTCCGATCCAGCCGAGTGTCGAGGAAGAGTTCCGTCAGCACGAGGGCATGGTGATGATGATGATGTTCTACCGTCGCAGGGCTTCGCCTAAGCACCACTACAATATTATCGAGGAGGACTATGGTGGAGGGGGCACCGCACACGGCTAAGAGATCAATGATTTGTTGTTGTGTCTCTAGAGGTGCCCCCTGCCCCCGTATATAAAGGAGGAAGGGGGGAGGGGGCGGCCGGCCAGGGAGGAGGTGCGCCATGGGGAGTCCTACTCCCACCGGGAGTAGGACTCCCTCCTTTCCTTGTTGGACTAGGAGAAGGGGGAAAAGAGGAGGGAGAGAGAGGAAGGAAAGGGGGGGCGCCGCCCCCTCAGACTAGGAGGGAGGGGCGCGCGGCCCTGCCCTGGTGATGTCTACTACACAACCTTCTTCTTGTAGACGTTGTTGGGCCTACAAGTGCACAAGTTTGTAGGACAGTAGCAAATTTCCCTCAAGTGGATGACCTAAGGTTTATCAATCCGTGGGAGGCGTAGGATGAAGATGGTCTCTCTCAAACAACCCTGCAACCAAATAACAAAAAGTCTCTTGTGTCCCCAACACACCCAATACAATGGTAAATTGTATAGGTGCACTAGTTCGGCGAAGAGATAGTAATACAAGTGCAATATGGATGGTAGATATAGGTTTTTGTAATCTGAAAATATAAAAACAGCAAGGTAACTAATGATAAAAGTGAGCGTAAACGGTATTGCAATGGTAGGAAACAAGGCATAGGGTTCATACTTTCACTAGTGCAAGTTCTCTCAACAATAATAACATAGATAGATCATATAACAATCCCTCAACATGCAATAAAGAGTCACTCCAAAGCCACTAATAGCGGAGAACAAACAAAGAGACTATGGTAGGGTACGAAACCACCTCAAAGTTATTCTTTCGGATCAATCTATTCAAGAGTTCGTACTAGAATAACACGTTAAGACACAAATCAACCAAAACCCTAATGTCACCAAGATACTCCATTGTCACCTCAAGTATCCATGGGCATGATTATACGATATGCATCACACAATCTCAGATTCATCTATTCAACCAACACAAAGTACTTCAAAGAGTGCCCCAAAGTTTGTACTGGAGAATCAAGACGAAAACGTGTGCCAACCCCTATGCATAAGTTCATGGGCGGAACCCGCAAGTTGATCACCAAAACATACATCAAGTGGCACGTGATATCCCATTGTCACCATAGATAAACACGGCAAGACATACATCAAGTGTTCTCAAATCCTTAAAGACTCAATCCGATAAGATAACTTCAAAGGGAAAACTCAATTCATCACAAGAGAGTAGAGGGAGGGGGGAGAAACATCATAAGATCCAACTATAATAGCAGCTCGCGATACATCAAGATCGTGCCATAGAGAGAACACGAGAGAGAGAGAGAGAGAGAGAGATCAAACACATAGCTACTGGTACATACCCTCAGCCCCGAGGGTGAACTACTCCCTCCTCGTCATGGAGACCGCCTGGATGATGAAGATGGCCACCGGTGATGGATTCCCCCTCCGGTAGGGTGCCGGAACGGGTTCCCAAGAGGTTTTTGGTGGCTACAGAGGCTTGCGGCGGCGGAACTCCCGATCTATCTTCTTCTTCGATGGTTTTAGGGTATAAGGGAATATATAGGCGAAAGAAGTCGGTCGGGGGAGCCTTGAGGGACCCACAAGAGTGGAGGGCGCGCCCAGGGGGGTGGGCGCGCTCCCTATCTTTTGGCTTCCTCGATGCTTCTCCGGCTTGCACTCCAAGTTTCCCGGGACACGTTCATTCCAAAAATCACGCTGCCGAAGGTTTCAGTCCGTTTGGACTCCATTTGATATTCCTTTTCTTCAAAATACAGAAACAGGCAATAAAACAACAATATGGGTTGGGCCTCCAGCTAATAGGTTAGTCCCAAAAGTAATATAAAAGTGTATAATAAAGCCCGTAATCATTCAAAACAGATAATAAAATAGCATGAATGCTTCATAAATTATAGATACATTGGAGACGTATCAGCATCCCCAAGCTTAATTCCTACTCGTCCTCGAGTAGGTAAATGATAAAAGAAAGAATTTATGAAGTGTGAATGCTAGAAGGTGCACAAATTTGATCAATAATAATTTCAATCACCTTTTCTAGCATGATTATATGTCATAACAGTGGTTTATCTCAGAAAACTTCTCACGAACAAGCAAGAAGCAATTCACATGTTAAAGCATATACCGTAAACTTTCTTGAAAACTAGCAAACTTCACATACTCAACTATCATATAGTCTTCCACAATTGCTAACACTCACGCAATACTAATGGTTATGGAGTTTTAATTGGACACTGAGAAAGATAGGGGCCTATAGTGTTGCCTCCCAACGTATTCACCTTTGGGTGATGTCAACAATAATAGTTCATGCTAACTTACATCCAATTGGATATATATATCAGGATCTTCCCAACACGAGGTGCTTGTCAAAGGATAAAATGAAAAAGGGAAAGGTGAAGATCACCTTGACTCTGTTGGGGAACGTAGCCAAAAATAAAAAAATTTCTACGCATCACCAAGATCAATCTATGGAGTCATCTAGCAACAGAGAGAGGAGTGCATCTACATACCCTTGTAGATCGTGAGCGGAAGAGTTCAAGAGAACGGGGTTGATGGAGTCGTACTCGTCGTGATCCATATCACTAATGATCCTAGCGCCAAACGGACGGCACCTCCGCGTTCAACTCACGTACGGTTGGGGAAGACGTCTCCTCCTTCTTGATCCAGCAAGGGGGAGGGAGAGGTTGATGGAGATCCAGCAGCACTACGGCATGGTGATGGAAGTAGCGGCGATCTCGGCAGGGCTTCGCCAAGCTCAGCGAGAGGGAGAGGTGTTACAGAGGGAGAGGGAGGCGCCAGGAGCTGGGGTGCGCAGCCCTCCCTCTCCCCTCTTTATATAGGGGCCCTGGGGGGGCGCCGGCCCCTAGAGATCCCATCTCAAGGGGGGGGGGCAAGGGGGAAACTTGCCCCCCAAGCCAAGTGGGGCACCCCCACCCCTAGGGTTTCCAACCCTAGGCGCAGGGGAGGCCCAAGGGGTGCGCACCAGCCCACCAGGGGCTGGTTCCCTTCCCACTTCAGCCCATGGGGCCCTCCGGGATAGCTGTCCCCACCCGGTGGACCACCAGGACCCTTCCGATGGTCCCGACACAATACTAGTGACCCCCGAAACTTTCCCGGTGGCCGAAACTGGACTTCCTATATACAAATCTTCACCTTCGGACCATTCCGGAACTCCTCGTGACATCCGGGATCTCGTCCGGGACTCCGAACAACTTTCAGGTTACCACATACTAATAGCTCTACAACCCTAGCGTCACCGAACCTTAAGTGTGTAGACCCTACGGGTTCGGGAGACATGCAGACAACATGCTCCTCAATGATCTCATTGGATGAACCACAATACCTCAACAATAATAACATAGATAGATCATGTAACAATCCCTCAACATGCAACAAAGAGTCACTCCAAAGCCAGTA
Source organism: Triticum aestivum (assembly GCF_018294505.1). Lineage (NCBI taxonomy): Eukaryota > Viridiplantae > Streptophyta > Magnoliopsida > Poales > Poaceae > Triticum > Triticum aestivum. The sequence goes on from NC_057801.1 coordinate 524,857,474, forward strand.
ATAGCGGAGAACAAACAAATAGATTATGGTAGGGTACGAAACCACCTAAAAGTTATTCTTTCGGATCAATCTATTCAAGAGTTCGTACTAGAATAACACCTTAAGACACAAATCAACCAAAACCCTAATGTCACCTAGATACTCCATTGTCACCTCAAGTATCCGTGGGCATGATTACACGATATGCATCACACAATCTCAGATTCATCTATTCAACCAACACAAAGTACTTCAAAGAATGGCCCAAAGTTTCTACTGGAGAATCAAGACGAAAACGTTTGCCAACCCCTATGCATAGGTTCATGGGCGGAACCCGCAAGTTGATCACGAAAACATACATAAAGTGGCACGTGGTATCCCATTGTCACCACAGATAAACACGGCAAGACATACATCAAGTGTTCTCAAATCCTTAAAGACTCAATTCGATAAGATAACTTCAAAGGGAAAACTCAATTCATCACAAGAGAGTAGAGGGGCGGGGGAGAAACATCATAAGATCCAACTATAATAGCAAAGCTTGCGATACATCAAGATCGTGCCATAGAGAGAACACGAGAGAGAGAGAGAGAGAGAGAGAGATCAAACACATAGCTACTAGTACATACCCTCAGCCCCGAGGGTGAACTACTCCCTCCTCATCATGGAGAGCGCCAGGATGATGAAGATGGCCACCGGTGATGGATTCCCCCTCCGGCAGTGTGCCGGAACAGGCTCCCGAGAGGTTTTTGGTGGCTACAGAGGCTTGCGGCGGCGGAACTCCTGATCTATCTTCTTCTTCGATGGTTTTAGGGTATAAGGGAATATATAGGTGAAAGAAGTCGGTCGGGGGAGCCTCGAGGGACCCACAAGAGTGGAGGGCGCGCCCAGGGGGGGTGCGTGCCCCCTATCTTGTGGCTTCCTCGATGCTTCTCCGGATTGCACTCCAAGTTTCCTGGGTCACGTTCGTTCCAAAAATCACGCTGCCGAAGGTTTCATTCCGTTTGGACTCCGTTTGATATGCCTTTTCTTCGAAATACTGAAAAGGCACTAAAACAACAATATGGGCTGGGCCTCCGGTTAATAGGTTAGTCCCAAAAGTAATATAAAAGTGTATAATACAGCCCGTAATCATTCAAAACAGATAATAAAATAGCATGAATGCTTCAAAAATTATAGATACGTCGGAGACGCATCACCTGGCCGCCTCTCCTCTTCTCCACCAAGGCCCACTATGGCCCATTAAGCCCCCGAGGGGTTCCGGTAACCCCACGGTACTCCGGTAAAATCACGATTTCACCCGGAACACTTCCGATATCCAAATATAGGCTTCCAATATATCAATCTTCATGTCTCGACCATTTCGAGACTCCTCGTCATGTCCGTGATCACATGCGGGACTCCGAACAACCTTCGGTACATCAAAACTCATAAACTCATAATATAACCGTCATTGAAACTTTAAGCGTGCGGACCCTACGGGTTCGAGAACTATGTAGACATGACCGAGACACGTTTCCAGTCAATAACCAATAGCGGAACCTGGATGCTTATATTGGCTCCTACATATTCTACGAAGATCTTTATCGGTCAAACCGCATAACAACATACGTTGTTCCCGTTGTCATCAGTATGTTACTTGCCCGAGATTCGTTTGTCGGTATCTCAATACCTAGTTCAATCTCGTTACCGGCAAGTCTCTTTACTCGTTATGTAATGCATCATTCCGTAACTAACTCATTAGCTACATTGCTTGCAAGGCTTATAGTGATGTGCATTACCAAGAGGGTCCAGAGATACCTCTCCGACAATCAGAGTGACAAAGCCTAATTTCGAAATACGCCAACTCAACATGTACCTTTGGAGACACCTGTGGAGCTCCTTTATAATCACCCAGTTACATTGTGACGTTTGGTAGCACACAAAGTGTTCCTCCGATAAACGGGAGTTGCATAATCTCATAGTTGTAGGAACATGTATAAGTCATGAAGAAAGCAATAGCAACATACTAAACGATCAACTGCTAAGCTAACGGAATGGGTCAAGTCAATCACATCATTATCCTAATGATGTGATCCCGTTAATCAAATGACAACTCATGTCTATGGTTAGGAAACATAACCATCTTTGATTAATGATCTAGTCAAGTAGAGGCATACTAGTGACATTATGTTTGTCTATGTATTCACACATGTATCATGTTTCTGGTTAATACAATTCTAGCATGAATAATAAACATTTATCATGATATAAGGAAATAAATAATAACTTTATTATTGCCTCTAGGGCATATTTCCTTCAGGTTCTTCCTTAACTCCGGCGAGCCCCCCCACCCCCTGAAAATCGGCTGACCCAAAAGTCGATTCAGTCGACTGAAGTGTAGCTAAATCAGAGCAGAGCAGCAGCACGAGCAAGGGGGAGAGCAGCAGCAGTAGCGCGAGTGAGCAAGTGAGAGCCGGAGTAGCAGCAGCTGGGCGAGCGAGCGATCGAGCGAGAGCCGGAGCAGCAGCAGAGCGAGCGATCGAGCGAGAGCCGAAGCAGCAACAGCTGGGCGAGCGAGCGATCGAGCGAGAGCCGGAGTAGCAGCAGCAGCAGATCCAACTGGTATGGACGCTGCCGCCGAAGGGGCCTCTCACTGGGGGAGAGCCTCCGTGGAGATGTCGCTCGTGGCGCCGGCTTCAAGGTAGCCGCTCCATGGGGGTGCGGGATGGAGCACCGTCAGCGCCGGGAGGTCGACCTAAGGAGAAGGTGCGATGCGATGAGTGTACAACCTCTTTGGTGGCACCGAGTAGGCCTCGGCTTTGTCCGAGGAGTCAGTGAGGATGCTGCGGTTCTGGTGGAGCAGGTTAAGGCGGTGTTGTGGGGATGGAGCAGCCACGATAGACGAGGCGATCGTCGGAGCAGCTCCTTGGAGGTGGATGACAGGGCGGCTGAACCGGCGAGACGACAAGATGGACGACGGATCCTCATCCGGGGAGGTGGACGAGGGACGTCGAGCTGTTGCGGTGGACGACGTCATCGGGGAAGAGGCTCCGACTGGGCAGCAGTGAGGTGGCGGACGGAGGAGGGCGGGGTTTCGCAGCTGGAGCGGAGAGGTTATGGCGGCTTGGGATTTCGAATGGCAAAAAGGAGGCGATGGAAGGGGGTGAACCATGACCTAGGGACGCGCTTGTCCAAAATGTAGGGTGTGTTACAAAAGTACCCCTACTGCACTAGCGGCCCTTTCGGCTCAGGGTTAGAACGGGATTTCACGTGTCGGGATTTGGCAGCTGGAGGGAGTTTTCGCGCGCGTTGTAATTTCGAGATAGCAAGCCGTGGGTTGTGAAGGCGCCAGTTTTGGGAGCACAATATCTGAATTTTCGGGATATAACAAGGCGCGGGTTGAATTTTAGGGACAAGCCTAACGTGTAATATTGTACTTGTACGCACCAAATCAATTCGCACTTCCCTCAACCAAAAAGAAAATGAAAAAAATAAAATTATTCACACCATACAAAGAGAGAGTCTTGCCCCTTTTTACTATAAAAATGCTATTTAAAGCTACTCATACCAACAATTTAGTGCAATTAAATGCTATTTGGTAGTATGAATCCATGTTATGTCCAATTAAATTTTTCGCTTGCTGTATAATGCATGTAACCTACTCATACCAACAGTTTAGTGCATTCCAAATGTCTATACTACCGCTGCAATTCGAACTAAATTTGAATTCGTTTCTCTATTTCAATAAGAATCTATAATCATGATTGTTGCCAACTTCAACCATCATTCGTGTATTACCTTAATAACACACCACATGATTACTATAGAGATAGATATAAACTATGTGTACTACATGAACTCGAATTCTATTTTTTGAATACACTTGATGATGATTCCAAATAATAGTACATTTGATGTACTAACTATATATTCATAATCAAAACCATGTTCCATACGTGTACACCGTGTTTATTACACATAGTATAGTGCCCCGCCCCCTACATTATGACAAGTATTTAGACCTGAGTTGCAAAAGCCACACATTATCCCAAATTATGATCAATGTTCTATATGTTATACGTAGTACTAGCAAGATGCCCATGCATTCCACAGAACATCAACATGATCAAGGGGAGGCCTTTGCAAATATGGTGAGGGGTGTGGGTATCTTTTTTCAAAATTGCCATAGTTTCCTTCCTATCCGTCAGATATAAATCGGACAGCCTATATTGCAGGATGGCACCATCATCAACAACTCTGTTTTTTATAAGAGTAGAGATAAAATATATTATATGTAGTATAACATGTTCATAACCACACCATGTGTATCACCGTTATATATATTCACACATGCATCGGTTTAAAACACTATGATAAATTCTTCAAATATCCGAATTCGCTTTTTATAATGAAGTATGATCTCTATTCGCCTTTTACACCCACACAATCCTCTTATCTTTGTAGCTAGCTAGTGCTAACTTTCTCTCATGCATGCAGACGCCCGCATCCATCTCACCCTCCCTCAACATTCTCTATCTCCATCGCACAAATTCGTCTTTTCACTTTAGGTCGTTCACCCACGGTGTGTGTAGGCCCCCCAGCTCCTTTACGACACTCATCGATCGATATGCCTCTCTAGCCAGGTTTGCCTAGCACAAAACACAAGCTTCCCCTCTTCTCTTATCACCGTCCATGCCTCACTCCCACCACTCTTTTCATCGATCTCGTACTCACACACTCCTCCCCCCTCGATATAGTATGACTCTCGCACCACCTCCTAGATGCATCCCTCTCTCTCTATCCTTCTCCCCGTGCCTCATTTGCCTCTAACACACACATGCATGTATACCAATCGATCTCCCAACATATACCTAGGCTGACTTTAACTATCCCCCCTCCCATCGATCAACGTACCTCACAAGTTATGTCTCTCCTTTTTCTGACAAAGGACGATTGATCTTCCTATGTAGTTATGTCTGCTTACCACAACCATATCACCCCCTCATCATTCGTGCATGCCTCCTGACCCGTCTCTCACACGCACGTGCACAGACAGGCAGCCATCCCCTCTCTTATTGATATTGCAGGCGTGCCCTCCAGTTGTCTAGCAAGCCTATCCCACCATTTGTTAGAAGCAACTCCACTACCACCCCCTCCAACACTCTAGCTTTGTCTCTCTCCCAACCTTATTCCTCTCCTACACATATGCATGGATGCCAATCAATCTCCCTTAATACATGAGGTAGATCGATCTCCCTTAATACATGAGGTAGGCCTCTCTCCTCCTCCACACATATACCAGCCATTGTACCTCTATAGTTAATTAGGCCTCCCTCCCCCCACCACACACTGATAGTCGAGCGTTGTAGGTAGGTATACATGCCACAGAGACAAACTGCACATGTCCCCTCTCAAGTTCCAGTAGGCCAGCCACTCTATATCTTTGACGTGGGCACACACAAATTTGATGGCACTCTTTATCGATCGTGCGCGCGCACACACACACATCATCCCTCTCTTCGATTCTATGGACACCTCAAGACGATGATACCTCCACTCTCTTCTCGTGGATCACCCCCTCTATATATATGATATATCCAGGACTCTATTTCACACACATTGCATATGTTACATTTTTTTGTTGACCCCACCCCCCAAAAAAACTCTCACGAACCCACACACTATCTCTCTCTATGTTTGTATCTCTCTCACACAACCCCACGTAGGTGGTGTACGTATACAACAAGAGAATAGGTGCACCGTGCACGTACTCACTCTTCGTGCCCAGTCACACCCGCGCGGGTACACGGTGGAGCTCATTTCTATACGAAATGGCAGCCCACGTGCTAATTTGAACGCGTGTAGCAGTTGTTTACCTACGGAGGTCGTGTACCACGTGTGCACGAAACAAAGTTCGACTTGATGCCTTGGCGCGTTATTTTTAAATAAAGTTATGTCGCTCAATGGCACGTACATAGAATATAAAACAATTTTATAGAGAAAAAGGTAGTCCGCTCCACTACATACATTGGAGCCTGCCTGCCAGGTTTGTCTCTCTTCAGAGTATCTCACACAAGGCTGCGGTGGCCTCTCTCTCTCTCTCACCGTTGGTCATTGGTCCGTCCGCATCCCGTCCGCCGGCGGAAAGGGAGGACGTGCATCGTTTCTCCATTCGACGGCGCCGAGGCAGCACGTCCCGATCTGTGGTACACGTCGTTCTCTCTGACCAAGCTCCGGCATGGTAGGGCCTATGCCACCTGCTCGCTACCGCAATATGGGCAGATCCCGCCCGCCGCCGCTCACCTAGTTACATCCCGACGACCTCCAGGTATCCCCTTCGGCCTTGCTCCACTGCCCGTCTTCCCACGTCGCTTCATGTGGATCTGATATCTACTACACAACCTTCTTCTTGTAGACGTTGTTGGGCCTCCAAGTGCAGAGGTTTGTAGGACAGTAGCAAATTTCCCTCAAGTGGATGACCTAAAGTTTATCAATCCGTGGGAGGCATAGGATGAAGATGGTCTCTCTCAAACAACCTTGCAACCAAATAACAAAGAGTCTCTTGTGTCCCCAACACACCCAATACAATGGCAAATTGTATAGGTGCACTAGTTCGGCGAAGAGATGGTGATGCAAGTGCAATATGGATGGTAGATATAGGTTTTTGTAATCTGGAAATATAAAAACAGCAAGGTAACTAATGATAAAAATGAGCGTAAACGGTATTGCAATACTAGGAAACAAGGCCTAGGATTCATACTTTCACTAGTACAAGTTCTCTCAACAATAATAACATAATTGGATCATATAACTATCCCTCAACATGCAACAAAGAGTCACTCCAAAGTCACTAATAGCGGAGAACAAATGAAGAGATTATGGTAGGGTACGAAACCACCTCAAAGTTATTCTTTCTGCTCGATCTATTCAAGAGTCTGTAGTAAAATAACACGAAGCTATTCTTTCCGTTCAATCTATCATAGAGTTCGTACTAGAATAACACCTAAAGACACAAATCAACCAAAACCCTAATGTCACCTAGATACTCCATTGTCACCTCAAGTATCCGTGGGTATGATTATAATATATGCATCACACAATCTCAAATTCATCTATTCAACCAACACAAAAGTACTTCAAAGAGTGCCCCAAAGTTTCTACTGGTGAGTCAAGACGAAAACGTGTGCCAACCCCTATGCATAAGTTCATTGTACCCGCAAGTTGATCACAAAACATACATCAAGTAGATCACGTGAATATCCCATTGTCACCACAGATAAGCACGACAAGACATACATCAAGTGTTCTCAAATCCTTAAAGACTCAATCCGATAAGATAACTTCAAAGGGAAAACTCAATCCATTACAAGAGAGTAGAGGGGGAGAAACATCATAAGATCCAACTCTAATAGCAAAGCTCATGATACATCAAGATCATGTCACCTCAAGAACACGAGAGAGAGAGAGAGAGAGAGAGATCAAACACATAGTGACTGGTACATACCCTCAGCCCCGAGGGTGAACTACTCCCTCCTCGTCATGGAGAGCGCTGGGATGATGAAGATGGCCACTGGTGAGGGATTCCCCCTCCGGCAGGGCGCCGGAACGGGCTCCCGAGAGGTTTTTGGTGGCTACAGAGGCTTGCGGCGGCGGAACTCCACGTCTATTGTGCTCCCCGATGTTTTTAGGGTATATAGACATATATAGGCAAAAGAAGTCGGTCAGGGGAGCCACGAGGGGCCCACGAGGGTGGGGCGCCCCCAGGGGAGGTGGGAGCACCTCCCTGCCTCGTGTCCACCTCGAAGCTTCCCTTGCGTGCACTCCAAGTCCCCTGGCTTGCTTCCGTTCCAAAAATAACTTTCCCAAAGGTTTCATTCCGTTTGGACTCCTTTTGATATTCCTTTTCTTCAAAACACTGAAATAGGCAAGAAAACAACAATATGGGTTGGGCCTCTGGTTAATAGGTTAGTCCCAAAAATAATATAAAAGTGTATAATAAAGCCCATAAACATCCAAAACAGATAATAATATAGCATGAATGCTTCATAAATTATAGATACGTTGGAGACGTATCAACATCCCCAAGCTTAATTCCTGCTCGTCCTCGAGTAGGTAAATGATAAAAGAAATAATTTATGAAGTGTGAATGCTAGCAGGTGCACAAGTTTGATCAATGATAATTTCAATCACCTTTTCTAGCATCATTATATGTCATAATAGTAGCCCAATTCATAAAACTTCTAAGTAACAAGCTATTCACATGTTAAAGCATAGACCATAAACTTTCTTGAAAACTAGCAAACTTCATTCTCAGTCGTCAAACAATTGCAATTCATCTTATTTTCAGGAAGGGTCTATGTCAGAGCTTTGATTTAGCAAATCGCACATACTCAACTATCATATAGACTTCCATGATTGCTACCACTCAAAGCATATTTTTAGAACAAATAGCATCCATCGAACACAGAGAAAGATAGGGGCTTAATGTTTCGCCTCCCAACTTACTTATCATATAGATAATTGTCAACAATAATAATTCATGATCAAATATATTTGAATGGCCATATATGCTTGGATATTCCATCACATGATGCTTGCCAACTAAAGAGTAGGTTGGAATGAGAAGGAATACTACTGACTCTTGCATAAAAGTAAAAGATAGGCCCTTCGCAGAGGGAAGTAGGGATTTGCAGAGGTGCCAGAGCTCAAATCTTTAAAACAAAGATGAAAATAATTTTGAGAGGTATGCTTTGATTGTCAACATAACAACCAAGAGTTCCCATTCCATGCTACACACATTATAGGCGGTTCCAAATAGAATGGTAAAGATTTTACTCCCCCTCCACCAACAATCACACTCCACGGCTTGGCCGAAACAATGGGTGTCGTCCAACTATCAACATTCCTGGGGGAGTTTTGTCTAAATTATTTTGTGATTCTGTTATTGATCTTTTGATCATAGGACTGGGCATCCCAGTTACCAGCCATTTTCTCGTGAATGATGAGCGGAGTCCACTCATCGTGAGAATAACCCACCTAGCACGGAAGATACTGACAGCCCCTAGTCGCTACATGGGCGATTCGGGCATACAAAACAAATTATTATTTTAAGCTTTAGAGTTTGGCATGTGCAAATTTACTTGGAACGGCAGGTAAATACCGCATATAGGTAGGTATGGTGGACACTCATGGAAGAAACTTGGTTCAAGGGATTTGGATGCACAAGCAGTATTCCCGCTTAGTACAGATATTTTGGCTAGCAAAGGATTCTAAAAAGCAAGTACCACATGTTGAAGGATCCATAACAATATAACTTCTATACAAATATACCCAAGCATAACTCATTACGTTGTCTTCCTTATCCAATTTCAACTAATTTGCTCAGGTTTGAAAAAAATTAATGGGGCTCACAATCATAGAAGATGTCTAAGATAGTATATTTATATGTGAAACCTCTCTTCCTTCAATATTCTTTCATGAATTGTTCAAGTGACAAATACAATGTTTGCTAACCTTTAATAAATTTACCACCTCTACTTCTTAGATGTGAAGTCATTACTCTCAATGGGGTAAGCATATGAAACATATATAATTTCAGATTTATGACATTCAACTCATTCAACCATTTACTCATAGAATATAAGTGAAGCACACGAGTAAATGACAAACTACTCCAAAAAGATATAAGTGAAGATCAATGAGTAGATAAATAATTATGTAACTATGTGAAGACTCTCTCTCATTTAAGAATTTCAGATCTTGGTATTTTATTCAAACAGCAAGCAAAACAAAATAAAATGACATTTCAAGGATATCAAACATCATGTGAAGAGGCAAAAACTTAGGATCAACCGATACTAACCGATAGTTGTCGAAGAAGAAAGGTGGGATGCCTACCGGAGCATCCCCAAGCTTAGATGCTTGAGACTTCTTGGAATATTATCTCGGGGTGCCTTGGGCATCCCCAATCTTGAGCTTTTGTGTCTCCTTAATTCCTTTCATATCACGGTCTCCCTAAATCTCAAAAGCTTCATCCACACAAAACTCAACAAAGACTCGTGAGATAAGTTAGTATAAACCAATGCAAAAACCTTATCATAATCTACTGTAGAAAATCACTAAAATTATTATTCAACATTGCATACTAAATGCCTCTGCATATTTGATACACCTATCCTCAAATAGAATCATTAAACAAGCAAACATACGCAAACAATGCAAACATAACAGCAATCTGCCAAAACAGTACAATTTTAAAGAATGCAAGATTCATCATACTTCCCTAACTCCAAAAATATTAAAGAAAATTTCCACTGTAGTAAATTTATCAGAGCTTATTATGCAAAAGGTTTTAACATTTTATCACGTTCTGACTTTTCTAGGGAATTTTTGCAACAGCGGTAAACTTTCTGTTTTGAAACAGCAACGTGTATACTTGCAAAATAAGCATGGTAAAAGCTGTCCTTGACATTTTTATTGAAACTAAAGATTCAAAACATTATCATAAATAACAGCAAGCAAATACTAACAAAAGAAAATGATGCTCCAAGCAAAACACATATCATGTGGTGAATAAAAATATAGCTCCAAGTAAAGTTACCAATGAACGAAGACGAAAGAGGGGATGCCATCCGGGGCATCCCCAAGCTTAGGCTCTTGGTTGTCCTTGAATATTACCTTGGGGTGCCTTGGGAATCCTCAAGCTTAGGCTCTTGCCACTCCTTATTCCATAGTCCATCGAGTCTTTACCCAAAACTTGAAAACTTCACAACACAAAACTTAACAGAAAACTCGTAAGCTCCGTTAGTATAAGAAAATAAATCACCACTTAGGTACTGTTGTGAACTCATTCTAAATTCATATTGGTGTAATATCTACTGTATTCTAACTTCTCTATGGTTCATCCTCCGATACTACTCATAGATTCATCAAAATAAGCAAACAACACAATGAAAACAGAATCTGTCAAAAACAGAACAGTCTGTAGTAATCTGTATCATTCGAATACTTCTGTAACTCCAACAATTCTGAAATAAATTGGTGGACCTGAGTAATTTGTCTATTAATCATATTCAAAAAGAATCAACCTAATATCACTCTCCAGTAAAAAGTTGTAGCTAATCTCGTGAGCACTAAAGTTTCTGTGTTTTACAGCATGATCATAAAGACTTCACCCAAGTCTTCTCAAAGGTCCTACTTGGCACGAACACTAATTGAAACATAAAACCACATCTAAACAGAGGCTAGATGAATTATTTATTACTAAACAGAAACAAAAAGCAAGGAACACAATAAATTGGGTTGCCTCCCAACAAGCGCTATCGTTTAACGCCCCTAGCTAGGCATAATGATTTCAATGATGCTCACATAAAAGATAAGAATTGAGACATAAAGAGAGCATCATGAAGAATATGACTAGCACATTTAATTCTAACCCACTTCCTATGCATAGGGATTTTTTGAGCAAACAACTTATATGAACAATAATCAACTAGCATAGGAAGGCAGAACAAGCATAACTTCAAAACTTTAAGCACATAGAGAGGAAACTTGATATTATTGCAATTCCTACAAGCATATATTCCTACCTCATAATAATTTTCAGTAGCATCACGAATGAATTCAACCATATAACCAGCACCTAAAGCATTCTTTTCATGATCTACAAGCATAGAAATTTTATTACTCTCCACATAGCAAATTTCTTCTCATGAATAGTAGTGGGAGCAAGATCAACAAAATAATTATCATGTGAGGCATAATCCAATTGAAAACTAAAATCATGATGACAAGTTTCATGGTTATCATTATTCTTAATAGCATACAAGTCATCACAATAATCATCATAGATAGCAACTTTGTTCTCAAAATCAATTGGAACTTCTTCCGAAATAGTGGATTCATCACTAAATAAAGTCATGACCTCTCCAAATCCACTTTCATAATTATCACAATAATATTCAACATCCTCCAAAATAGTGGGATCATTACTTCCTAAAGTTGACACTCTTCCAAACCCACTTTCATCAATATAATCATCATAAATAGGAGGCATGCTTTCATCATAATAAATATTCTCATCGAAACTTGGGGGACTAAACATATCATCCTCATCAAACATACATCCCCAAGCTTGTGGATTTGCATATCATTAGCATCATGGGTATTCAAGGAATTCATACTAACAACATTGCAATCATGCTCATCATACAAAGATCTGGTACCAAACATTTTAATGCATTCTTCTTCTAGCAATTGAGCACAATTTTCCTTTCCATCATTCTCACGAAAGATATTAAAAAGATGAAGCATATGAGGCAAACTCAATTCCATTTTTTTGTGTAGTTTTCTTTTATAAAATAAACCAGTGATAAAACAAGAAACTAAAAGATTCAATTGCAAGATCTAAAGATATACCTTCAAGCACTCACCTCCCCAGCAACGGTGCCAGAAAAGAGCTTAGTTGACGGGGTGTGAGTGCCGCTTACCTAGCCTCCCTGGCAACGGCGCCAGAAAAGAGCTTGATGTCTACTACACAACCTTCTACTTGTAGATGTTGTTGGGCCTACAAGTGCAGAGGTTTGTAGGACAGTAGCAAATTTCCCTCAAGTGGATGACCTAAGGTTTATCAATCCGTGGGAGGCGTAGGATGAAGATGGTCTCTCTCAAACAAACCTGCAACCAAATAAAAAAGAGTCTCTTGTGTCCCCAACACACCCAATACAATAGAAAACTGTATAGGTGCACTAGTTCAGTGAAGAGATTGTGATGCATGTGCAATATGGATGATAGATATAGGTTTTTGTAGAAAATATAAAAACAGCAAGGTAACTAATGATAAAAGTGAGCGTAAACGGTATTCCAATGCTAGGAAACAAGGCCTAGGGTTCATACTTTCACTAGTGCAAGTTCTCTCAACACTAATAACATAATTGGATCATATAACTATCCCTCAACATGCAACAAAGAGTCACTCCAAAGTCACTAATAGCAGAGAACAAACGAAGAGATTGTGGTAGGGTACGAAACCACCTCAAAGTTATTCTTTCTGCTCGATCTATTCAAGAGTATGTAGTAAAATAACATGAAGCTATTCTTTCCGTTCAATCAATCATAGAGTTCGTACTAGAATAACATCTTAAGACACAAATCAACCAAAACCCTAATGTCACCTAGATACTCCGTTGTCACCTCAAGTATCCGTGGGTATGATTATACGATATGCATCACACAATCTCGGATTCATTTATTCAACCAACACAAAAGTACTTCAAAGAGTGCCCCAAAGTTTCTACCGAAGAGTCAAGACGAAAACGTGTGCCAACCCCTATGCATAAGTTCATTGAACCCGCAAGTTGATCACCAAAACATACATCAAGTAGATCACGTGGATATCCCATTGTCACCACAGATAAGCATGGCAAGACATACATCAAGTGTTCTCAAATCCTTAAAGACTCAATCCGATAAGATAACTTCAAAGGGAAAACTCAATCCATTACAAGAGAGTAGAGGGGGAGAAACATCATAAGATCCAACTATAATAGCAAAGCTCGCGATACATCAAGATCGTGTCACCTCAAGAACACGAGAGAGAGAGAGAGAGAGAGAGAGAGAGATCAAACACATAGCTACTGGTACATACCCTCAGCCCTGAGGGTGAACTACTCCCTCCTCGTCATGGAGAGTGCCGGGATGATGAAGATGGCCACCGGTGAGGGATTCCCCCTCCGGCAGGGCGCCAGAACGGCCCCCCGAGAGGTTTTTGGTGGCTACAGAGGCTTGCGGAGGCGGAACTCCAGATCTATTTTACTCCCCGATGTTTTTAGGGTATATGGACATATATAGGCGAAAGAAGTCGGTCAGGGGAGCCACGAGGGGCCCACGAGGGTGGGGGCGCGCCCAGGGGAGGTGGGCGTGCCTCCCTGCCTCGTGGCCACCTCGAAGCTTCCCTTACGTGCACTCCAAGTCCCCTGGATTGCTTCCATTCCAAAAATAACTTTCCCGAAGGTTTCATTCCGTTTGGACTCCGTTTGATATTCAATTTCTTCGAAACACTGAAATAGGCAAGAAAACGACAACATGGGCTAGGCCTCCGGTTAATAGGTTATTCCCCAAAATAATATAAAATCGTATAATAAAGCCCATAAACATCCAAAACAGATAATAATATAGCATGAATGCTTCATAAATTATAGATATGTTGGAGACGTATCAGGATCTTCCATAGTCCTTTGCCCAAAACTTAGCTCATCCGTCGTACTTTTCATATTGCAATCTCGTCCTCACACCGTTTTAGACAAACACAACCGTGTTTTTTCTTCCCTTAGGACAAGGAATATGCTTCTTTTTTATCATCGCATGTGTCATCAACTCTTATTGGTCAGTAATTGTCTCCTTTCTACCTCTTTTTTGCAAACAGGGCTATCCATTTCACCTCGTTGCTATTGCGACCTTTTGGTGAACTGCACAAATCACTTTTTTCTTAAGAGTGTTTTGTGCAGTTCTACCAAAATGTCACATGGGCAACATCTCTACATTTCAGTGCGACTGCCTAAAGGGAGATTGGTTTTGCTCTATCCTCCTCATCCAACTCCGAGCCTAATCTTCTCCAACTAGTTAGTCTTAAGAGAGACTACAAAGGTGACCGGCTTCTATTTGTGTGTTTATTGTTTCATCAGCAGCCTTCTATTATCGTAATCACACTTAATATCTTTGGAACAGGGACGCTCAGCTCTATTTTAGTGGAACTGCACAAAATGATCGGAATGTTGCATGCTCCAGACAGCTACTTTTTCCCCAACATGCCTTGTTGATTTAGACGGAGCTGGCACTACAAAAAAAGACACATCCGTGACATTTTGGGCCGAATGGAATTTTTTTCTGTCATACATATGACACTTCTATGACGATAATTGTGACAAAACCCGGTATCATCATAGATGTGGTGGGCTCCTACTTCTATGACAAAAAATCATGACAAAAAATGGGCTTTTCGTCCTGGGCGGGCCAGAGACGCAGCTGCATGACATTCTTTGGGCCGTCCATGACGGAAAAAACCGTGGTAGAAGCGAGGGGCAGGAAAATTTCGGGGAGTTGCCGGTTACAGTGGGAGGTCGGGCACCGAGCGATGCGCGTTTCTCTCGTACACGTGCGAGGTGTTGGATCTAACTGAACCCGAGCGAGGCGTTGGGCTCTAACTAAACTCGAGTGATTGCACTGCAGGCTACGTGTTACTGAACCCGAGCGATCGATCAATGGCTGTTAACTGAACCCGATGGAGCGATTCCTTCGCTACTACTGCTAACTGAAGTCGATCGATTGGATGAACAGTGAGCATTGCGGGGGGGGGGGTGGATGAACAGTGAGCGGTGGTGTTGCCTCTGGATGAACAGGAACCCGTGGTGTGGAGGGCTGGATGAACAGTAGACAGTGGAGGGGTGGCCGTGGAGGGGTGGTTGAACAGGACCCCGTGGTGTGGAGGGCTGGATGAACAGTAGATGGTGGAGGGGTGCCCGTGGAGGGGTGGTTGAACAGTAGCCGGTGGAGTAGCGCGCGGTGGAGGCTGGATGAACAGGAGCCCGTGGAGGCTGGAGGAGGTCGACGGTGGAGATGAACAATATCCAATGGAGTCCCATTTTGCGGTATGCCACACCCATCCCGATGAACAGGACCCCCGTTTCGACCGTAGGAGGTCTGTTTCGTCCGTTTCGCGGTACGCCACACCCCTCCCGATCAACATGACCCCCGTTTCGACCGTAGGAGGTCCGTTTCGTCCGTTTTGCGGTATGCCACACCCCTCCCGATCAACAGGACCCCCGTTTCGACGGTAGGAGGTCCGTTTCCTCCGTTTTGCGGTACGCCACACCCCTCCCGATCAACAGGACCCCGTTTCGAACGTAGGAGGTCCAAATCCTCTGTTGTGCGGTACGCCAGGCCTCGTTTCCATCGACTGTTCCGTCCAAGCCAGTTGGCTCCCACGCGTTCCGTTGCCTCCTGATGAACACGACACATTCCATTGCCTCCCCATGAACACGACGCATTCCGTTGCCTCCCGATGAACACGACGACGACGCTGTTTCTCCGTTCCGACCCAGCCATGTACGTATGTGCGAGTAGGTGTTCGAGACCCCACCCGTATGTACGTACGTGGCCGTATTTTCTTTCTTGCACCCTGGCCGCTGTACGTACGTGTACATGCTACGTGCGCGCCTCTACTACGACACGTACGCACCTTTACTACGACACGTGCGCGCCTCTACATCGACCAGTATATATGTACGTACACGTTCGCGACCAGAATGACAACGCTACGTACGCTTCGACCAGGTGGGTCCCGACTGTCAGGCAGTTCCTTGCGTGCGAAAATGTAGCTGGTGGGTCCCAGCAGTCAAAGGGGCGAATCATTTTTTTGCCCAGACGCACTTCCTTTGCGTGCGAAGATGTAGCTGGTGGGTCCCAGCAGTCAGGGGGGCGGATCATTTTTTTTTGCCCGGACGCACTTCCTTGCGTGCGAAGGTGTAGCCGCTGGGTCCCAGCAGTCAGGGGGGCGAATCATTTTTTTTGCCCGGACGCACTTCCTTGCGTGCGAAGGTGTAGCTGGTGGGTCCCAGCAGTCGGGGGCGAAACGTTTTTCTTTCGGACGCACTTCCTTGCGTGCGAAGATGTAGCTGGTGGGTCCCAGCAGTCAGGGGGGCGAATTGTTTTTTCCCCGGACGCACTTCCTTGCGTGCGAAGATGTAGCTCGTGGGTCCCAGCAGTCAGGGGGCGAATCATTTTTTCATGAAATACGGTGGCCCGTCTGGTGGGTCCCCGTTGTCAGGTGGAGGAATAATTATTTTGCACGTAATAAGGAGGCACTTCCTTGCGGCTGCCGTGGACCCAGCTGTCAGCCTATCCACGTACAGTCCACGTCCGATGGAAGTCGTTCCTTGACCACGTTGACCACGCCGCACCGAGAGCACCACGGCGGTGGACGACGGCGAGGCCTAGGAAGGGGACGACGCGGAGCCGGGGAAGACACGACAGTGGATGCACACGTGGAGAGGAGTACGAGGGTTCACTGGTTCGGCTGTGCTGCCGTCGCCGCAGAATAACAGGGGGTGTGGGTGAGTGGAGGGATGGCCTGGCCAGCGGTGGGAGTAGTAGGGGGCGGTGAGGCCTCCGCGGCAGCACAACCGGCCATGGGAGGCAGGAGCAGGCGGCACGACCGGCGCTGCTTTGGGCGGCTGGAGCAAGAAGACCAGAGGTTGAAGAAGCACGACGGCTGTTGGATGGACATCGTATGGTCACTGCAGCTAGAATCGTTTATATTGACTAAGTTGACAAAGCCCTTGGTACGTCAACTTAGTAGGCCCACATGTCAGCTTCCGAAACGGTGTGCCCCAGATGTCAGGGGGAGGAATCATTTTTTGGGCGGGTGAAGCTAGAATATCCGAGATTGAAGAAGAAGCACGGCATCCGTTGGATGGACATCCAACGGCCACTGCTGCTAGAACCGTGTGTTGACTATAAGTTGACAAAGCCTTGCATATGCGTCAACTCTGTTTTTTTAGGGGACGCGTCAACTTAGTAAGGCCAAAAGTGTGTGGCAGAGAACTTATAGCCCATTTGAGATTTGTAAGAATGTGTAGCCCATTTTTGAATTCTAATGGAATTTACTACAGCCCGTTTACAGTTTGTTAAAAGTACAACCCATTTCAACCAACCATTCAAAACAGAATTCAATAAAATTTCCCACGTTTTGATGGGATCCGAATATTTTGTAACGCCCCGGATACAACTTTCCATATTCGTAACTCCAACCTTTGCCTTTTCTGGAGATGTGATATTTTATTTTCCTCCGTGGTTGGGTTTTTGTCTTTTGTTTTTGCATTTTGTTCATGTCATGCATCTCATCTCATGTCATCATTCGCATTACATCGGCATTGTTTTCAAAACACTTAGCCCGTTCGTAGTTGCCGTGTCCCCCCTTGCCTTCGTTGACCATTCCGAGACCAATCGGGTTTTCGCTTCCCTCTTGACCGTGACCACCTAACCTCTCTTGCCAGCTCGCAGCACCCTCGCACGTGTCCGAAACTGCCCCGAACCCGAACCGCTCAATCATCACCGTTGCATTCATATCATCCCCAAACATCTCTAAAACATTTCTGTTTTCTTAATTGGACGTCCTAACCTATTTTTCCTCAGCCGTCCGATTACGATCCGAGGGTCATTCTAGCCCCTTCCTAAAACTCTTTTGCTATATAAGAAGACTAACCCTAGATCCTAGGGGCTTGTCCCATCCATCCTCCTACCCACCGCCACTCTCTACCAAATCCCCCCTCGGGATCCATCCCCAACCTACCAGCCTCCTCCTTCCCGATCGGGACAGCCAAGCCTCCAACTTCTCCTCGATTTCCCGCAGCCGCCACTCCTCTGCTCGACCTCCCCTGCCAATCCAACCACCACATCACACGAAGACCTCCCCGTTCCCCTCGTCGCGAGCCAGGGAGAGGAGCTCCCTGTCGCCTCCCACCTCATGCCGTCCCCGCCATCCACCAATAGCAGCAGGCCCGAGGCCCTCCTCCCGCTCGTCTCCGACACTGGCAGCCGCGCTACTCCCCTTACCTGCCGCGCCGTCCTCGCAGTCTCCTGCAGCCCCCGCTTCGCCGCGACCCCGTTTCCCTCCTCGAGCCGAAGCTCGCCGCCGCAGACGACAGCAACAGCAACATCATCGTCATCCTCTTCCTCTCCTCCCGTGCCCGCGTCCACTCAACCCCGGCGCCCTGCTCCAGACCTCATCCTCGCCAGGCCTCCCGCGAGCCCGATGCTCGATCTCTTCTGCCTGGGCATCCCAGGCGCCTCAAGCCGTCGTTGTCCTTCGTCCGCGGCCTCCTCCTCGTCCAGGCCATCGCCGCCTCGTGTCGCTCCAGACCTGCTGCTGTGTTGCCGGCCACCTGGCCCAAGAGCAGATGAGCGCCGCCCCTCTCTTTCCCCGTGCTCTCCCTCCCTCTAGTTCTTTCTCTGGCTCTCTCTGATTTCTCCTCTGTCTTTTCTTCAGGCAACAGTTTCTTCCATGGCCTTGTAGCATGTTCCGCCGCTTGGGGATCCGATCCATGCCTCCTCTTGCCTGATCTGAACCCAGGTGCCTCTCCGCGCTCCGTTCTGCCTGTTCCGGCCGGTTCCTGCCGACCCCGCCGCCAGGACCCCCCTGCCTGCTTCTTCTCCATCGCCATGGAGATGTTGTTGTTTCTGTTCTTCAGGAACGAGAGCAGCAGCATCCCGCTCCTCGCTCGCGTTGACCGCGACCACCCCGCGCCTGGTC
Source organism: Triticum aestivum (assembly GCF_018294505.1). Taxonomy (NCBI): domain Eukaryota; kingdom Viridiplantae; phylum Streptophyta; class Magnoliopsida; order Poales; family Poaceae; genus Triticum; species Triticum aestivum. Next base: position 524,876,741 of record NC_057801.1, read on the forward strand.
GCTGTCCCGTCGACCAGCGCGCCTTCAGATCCGCGCCCAGGCCCAGCATCGCCAGCAGCCTCCCAGATCCAGCAAGGCCCAGCGCCCCCCTCTTGCAGCCTCCCCTCCAATCGGGCCAAGGCACATGGTGAGCCTCCAGCGCCCATGTCCTGTTTCGGCCTGTGCTCTAATTCAGCCTGACATGTTTTTTTCCCAGATCCGCGAATTTAGCTATTATCCAGTGATTTACCTGTTTTGCAGATTGACCCCTATTGTTCATGCATATAATAACTCCACAACCGTGCATCAGATTAAAATGTTTTATATATGTAAGATGCTTAGAATTTTGTCTAGTTTCATAATATGCTGCTTTCATCCATGTTTAAAATGTTGTTTGTTTAAACTTGCTCAAAATGCCATGTTAAAATGGTTTATTTCATAACTAAATAGCCGTAGCTCCAATTTTAACAAACTTTATTTGTAAATGGGTGGAAAAATGCCTAGTTTAACATGGTGCACTCATCTTGCATGTTTAACAACAATAAAATATGGTTTAGGGCAGAACAGTACCGAATCTAAAATATGCACATGGGGATTTTCCGGAATTGTAGTTTGTTGTTCCGGCCTCATTTAAACTTGCCTAAATAGTTAGTTTCCATATGCTTCACCCTTTGCCATGTTTAACAACATTTAAGATTGTTGTGTACCTAAACGAGATTAAACTAAATATGTCAATGTGGTGTTCTGTCAATATGCAACTCGTTGCATATTGAGCTCCACTTAACTTGTAGTATTGTTTGTTGCACTTTGCCATGCCATGCCTCATTAAAACGGACATGCATCATACTTGTTTGTGCATCATGCCATGTTTATGCTTGTGCATTTACCATGTTGTTTGTTTCTTTCCGGTGTTGCTTCTTAGTTCCGGTAATGTTGCGATTGTGAGGATTCGTTCAACTACTCCCGTTCGTCTTCTTCATGGACTCGTTCTTCTTCCTAGCGGGATTTCAGGAAAGATGACCATCACCTTGGATCTCATTACTATCATTGCTATGCTAGTTGCTTCGTTCTATCGCTATGCTGCGCCACCTATCGCTTGCTCTTCACCCTTCCTAGCAAACCGTTGCTTGGCTATGTTACCGCTTTGCTCAGCCCCTCTTATAGCGTTGTTAGTTGTAGGTGAAGTTGAAGATTGCTCCATGGTGGACAGGTTTATGTTGGGATATCACAATATCTCTTATTTAATTAATGCATCTATATACTTGGTAAAGGGTGGAAGACTCGGCCTTATGCCTGGTGTTTTGTTCCACTCTTGCCGCCCTAGTTTCCGTCATATCGGTATTATGTTCCTGGATTTTGCGTCCCTAACGCGGTTGGGTGATTTATGGGACTCCCTTGACAGTTCACTTTGAATAAAACTCCTCCAGCAAGGCCCAACCTTGGTTTTACCATTTGCCTAACCTAGCCATTTTTCCCTTGGGTTTCCGGAGCCTGAGGGTCATCTTTATTTACCCCCTCGGGCCAGTGCTCCTCCGAGTGTTGGTCCAAACTAGAGCCACTTGCAGCGCCACCTCGGGGAAACTTGAGGGATTGTTTTAGTTGTACGTAGTGTTCATCTGGTGTGCCCTGAGAACGAGATATGTGCAGCTCCTATCGGGATTTGTCGGTGCATCAGGCAGCTTTGCTGGTCTTGTTTTACCATTGTCGAAATGTCTTGTAAACCGGGATTCCGAGACTGATCGGGTCTTCCTGAGAGAAGGAATATCCTTCGTTGATCGCGAGAGCTTATCATGGGCTAAGTTGGGACACCCCTGCAGGGTATAAACTTTCGAGAGCCGTGCCCGCGGTTATGTGGCAGATGGGAATTTGTTAATGTCCTGTTGTAGATAACTTGACACCAGATTCGAATTAGAACGCATCAACCGCGTGTGTAGCCATGATGGTCTCTTTTCGGTGGAGTCCGGGAAGTGAACACGGTTTTGGGTTATGTTTGACGTAAGTAGGAGTCCAGGATCACCTCTTGATCATTGCTAGCTTCACGACCGTTCCTCTTGCTACTCTTCTCGCTCTTATTTGCGTATGTTAGCCACCATATATGCTTAGTCGCTGCTGCAACCTCACCACTTTACCCCTTCCTTTCCCTTTAAGCCTTTGCTAGTCTGATCCATGGTAATGGGATGCTTGAGTCTCGTGGCTCACAGATTACATACACAACAGTTGAGGTACAGGTTTATGCGATGATCACGACGCGAGAGAGATTGTTTTGCTTGTTTGAGTTCTTCTTTCTCTTCTTCTTCGATCAGGGATAGGTTCAGTGTCGGCAGCTGGGCTTAGCAGGGTGGATTGTCATTTGAATTTCTGTTTGTGTTTTCATCCGTAGTCGGATGTTTGACTTATGTATGGTTGTATTGGTGTTATTTCTTGCGGCATTGTATGCCTCTCGTATGTATCCCCATCTATCATGTAATGTTGATGTAATGATATCCAACCTTGCAAAAGCGACTTCAAGATGCCGCTTCTTGTTCGTGGTTCTAAGGTCTGACAGTAGAATGGGGGTAGGTATGGAGAGGCAAGATCCTAGCTATGGAGCAGTTGTACAGACAAGGATTTACGAGTTCAGGCCCTTCTCGGAGGAAGTAACAGCCCTACGTCTCGGAGCCCGGAGGCGGTCGACTGGATTATGTGTGCGTAGGTTACAGGGGTGCGAACCCTTTACACTGAGGAGGGGGGGTGGCTTATATAGTGTCTGCCAGACCCCTCCGGCCCTCAGTTATGCAGGGTTTAAAGTACATAAAGGTTTGGCGTTACTGGAAACGCCCTACATAAAGTGTCATCAATGCCATAAAGACTACTTAATTACAGACCGTTTGGATGCAGAGTGGCTCTTGATCTCCTGGTGGTCGAGTGAGTCTTCATGGTCGAGTCCTTCGAGTCCGTCGAGTGGAAGTCCTCTTGGTCGACTGGAAGGCAGCTTCTTCTGAGGATGTCCTTGGGAAGGGTACTTAGGACAGGTCCGTGACCCTACCCTAGGTACATGACTTCATCATTAGCCCCGAATGGATCGAGGTTTGAGTGAGGAAGGAGTTGATAATCTTTCCGACCTGTTTTTTGTGTTCTGAACATGTCTCATCTTGGATCAATAATCTTTTGAAATGATGGTAGCAACTTTTCTTTCAGTCGCCTTGATCCATTCCTTTCTTCTGTCGATTGAACTTTTGAACTTAGTGAACTTCCGAGCGACGGATCGCAGGAAATCTACCGTCTGACAGATTGATCTGCTGTTAGCGGATTTTGTGGGATCCAAATTTTGGGAAGCGCGCAAAGCGGGGCGGACCGCGGTACTCGGATGGGATAAGGCGTAGACGCCTCGATTCCCGCGCTGCCTTTTTCGCCACGTATCACACATGCGCGACTATTTTGGGATGTGACAGGACCGCCCGGGCCTACTTGTCAGCCACTCGGAAGTGTCCTTATATAAGGCGCCGGAGGGTTTTTGAACAGTGCTTCCTCATTTCCCCCGCTGCCCTCTCCACCTCCGCCCGATGTGCCTGCTCTCGCCTCCGCCCATCCACTCCTCGCGTGTTTCGCCGGCGACAATGGTGAAGGAGAAGACGGCGGCCTTGGAGCGCGCGAAGAAGGCGACGGCGACAGGGAAAGCGAAGGGAAGAGCGTCCAGTCGGGGCGGATCTTCGTCAAGGTCCCGCTTGTCGCAAGGTTGGGTCCAAGGGGATTGGATCCGCTCGACCATCACCGAGGCGGATCTCAATGACCTGGCCAACGAGGGTCTGATCTCTCACGGGTCAGCAAGGCTCCCGGGGACTGAGTGGCGACCGCAGCCGCAGGAGGGTGAGTGCGTTCTCCTAGCTACTCATGTAGACCGTGGGTTCTCTCTGCCGCCGAGTGTTTTCTTCCGAGGGTTTCTGAACTTCTTTGGGGCGCAACTCCACCATTTCACTCCAAATTCCATTGCCTATCTTGCTGCTTTCGTGTCCATGTGCGAGAACTTCCTGGGTTGTCGACGACACTGGGGTCTCTTTAAGCACATATTCACCTGTCGCTCACAGACGGTGAAAAAGGCGAGTCCGGATGATGAGAGGACTAAGGTTATTCAGATGTGCGGGGGTCTTGGGATTCAGATGAGGAGTAAGAGTACTCTTTCGGCCATGACCCTTTCTGAGTCGGTCAGAGGGTGGCAGTCGACCTGGTTCTATTGCCAAGACAAGTCGACGCCGGGGCAGTCGACTGGTCTCCCTCCGTTCTCCATGGACCGAGTGAACAAACCCTCTTCTCTGAAGGTGCTTCCTGAAGAGAAAGCTCAAGTAAAAATGTTGATGGAGTGCGTAGTCCAGCTCGTTCGGGACGGAGTGACGGGTATGGACCTTCTGGAGGTCTTCCTTAGACGGCGCATCCAACCGCTTCAGTACCGAGGCCACCCGATGTGGCTGTACTGTGGAACCGAAGATACCACTCGGGTCCATCCAGAAGCAGTCGACGACGCCACACTAGAGAGGTGGATGACCGCAATCAAAGGGAATAAGGACAACCCTCGAGGAGCTAGGAGGATCCCACCACTCGATCATACCTACACACCGAACACGGTATGCCCACTTATCCTCAATTGTAATCTTGCTTTATTCACTCTGCTTTGCTGCAAATTGGTCGATTGACCTTTGTTTTGTTTTGTTGTCTGTCAGGCCACTACCGAGTTATACTCGATGCCCAATGGAGCGCAGACGCCGACTAAGGAGGAGGAAGGAAGTGGGGGCGAAAGCCCGAAGGAGTGGGATTCAGATGCTGATGATGATGATGAGGGTGATGACTCTGGTGTGAAGGAAGAGGAGGAGGAGGAGGAGGAAGTTGCACCTCCTCGTTCGGAAAGACACTCGAAGCTTGTCCACGATCCTGCGACCGAGCGTGGTAAGGGAGTCACAACCGTCACGCAGTCGACCAAGCGCCCTCGGGCAACTTCTCCGGTGCCGACTGAGAAAGCTCCGAAGCAATCTCGAGTGGCGCCGTCGAAGCCGGCGAAGGTCTTGCCGAAGATGAAGATGGTGATCCCCACTATCTCAGGGTAATGGTGTAACTTGAGTTTGCCTGTTCCACATGAACTTATTCTTGGTCGACTCATGAACTAATCGACTGACTTCTGGAACTGCAGTGCTGCTACTTCTGATACTTCGGCCAGGGCTGAGGATCACGAGATGGAAGATGCTGCTACTTCAAAACCTGGTATGACTCTTGTAGTTCCGTCTTCAGTCGATTGGATTCTTGTCTCTTATTTTGATTCTTTCTACAGCTCCCTCTAACGTCGTTATTGACCTTCCTGACGACGATGATGAGGAACCACTGAGGCAGAGGAGGAATAGGAAAGCGTCTGCTGGCAAGGCGACTCAGGATGTGCCAGCAATCGAGACACTGGTCGTGGAGGGAGACAACACCACTTGGCCTACCGTATCCTTTGCGGTGCCGTTGACGAGTGCTCGCCCCTCGTTGTCGAGTGCTGCATAGCCTTCACTTTTCTCGACCCACCACGTCCCAGAGGACCAAGCCAGTGCTGCGAAAGAAGCAATACGCCAGGCGGGGGTCATGATGGAGCAAGTGAAGGCCATCCGAGAAGCCAGCCAGGCAGCCTACGACGCCAGTTCAGCTCAGTCGGTTACCGCCTGTTCTGTTAGGATATGATATCTGAAAACTCTTCTTTCTGGAATTCCTAATGTTTGTCCTACACCCACTGCGTTTGTCGATTGAAATTCCGGATTAGTGGGGGCACGCTGAGTGCACCCACTGGGTGTAGTCCCCAATGCTATGGTGGACTGCTGGCAGTCGACCATAGTCTTTATGTCTTAAGTTTTTCCTTTACTCGACTAGGTCGAATGGATTCATAGGCCAGTGGGGGCACGCTGAGTGCACCCACTAGGTGTAGTCCCCGAGACTGTGGTCGACTGCCGGCAGTCGACTATAGTCGGAAGAACACCTCCCGTTTTTTTTTGTTGGTCGACTGGTCGACTCTAACTTGATAGAACTAGTGGGGGCACGCTGAGTGCACCCACTGGGTGTAGTCCCCGAGACTATGGTCGAATGTTTGTATTCGGCCGTAGTCTTAGAAACGCTATGATTTTTCCTTAGTCACTCGGAAGTGAATTGTCTGTGACATCTGTCGATTGGTTCTTCGCAGAAATCCTACGACCTTGGGGCTCGTTATACCGAGTTGGAGAACAAACACATCCAGCTCGATCTTGATCTGAAACTGGCCCAGGAGAACTTAACGAAGGCGAAGGAGGAAGCTAAAGGTATGTTTGGTGAGGCCCTCGACGACTGCTTTTGCCCCTCGTTTGTTTCAGAGTCTGATCTCGCTGTAACTTTGCAGACAAAGTGAGGGATGCCCTGAAGAAGAAAGACCTTGACTTGGCTGAAATGCAGAAAGCGGCTTTAGAGAAGACCAAGCTCGCAGATGAGAAGCTGGCTTCAATCACCAAGCTTGAAGAAGAAAACACCAATCTGAAAGCTGCTCTTGATGCTACCAACAAGGAGGTCAGTCGACTGAAAAGTGATAAGATTGCCCTGAGTGACAAGGCTAGTGAGTTGGTGGGAAAGAAGAACAATCTGGAGGCTTATCTGGGTGGACTCGCCAAGAAGCTATTCCTCATGCTTGAAGGTAATCTTTTGTATCAAACAGACATTTTAATTGTGATCTTTCCATCCGACTGTTGTCTTGACTCGGTGGTTGCGCTTGCAGAATTTTGCCAGAACTTTGAAGAGGAGACAGGTCGACTGGAAATAAACCTGGATCCCATCAACTCTCCTGTGAAAGATGAAGTCGCCATGAATGTGCTCCGGCTCAAATCTCACGTTGCTGCTGTCGTCGACTATCTCGCAAGGTTGAAGTTCGCAACTTCCCGCATCGACACAACACTCTGGCCAAGAGAGACGCTCCAGAACAACCTCGAGTCTCTGATGACTCGACTAAACGCGGTCCCAAGTCGAGTGCAGGAGTGGAAGAAGTCTTATGCCAGGTGTGGTGCGGATGTTGCTCTGTCTCTGGCCCGCGTTCACTGCAAGGATGCACGAGAGGACAAGCTGGCGGCTCTTAGGGTGGCTAATACCAAGAAGCACGATTTCCGATCTTTCATGGAGACCTTCATCGCTGCTGCCACTCAGATTGCAGATGGAATCGACCTGGATGAGTTTGTTGCACCTTCCAGCCCTCCACAGGAGGGGTAAAAAACTTCTGAGCCTGATACTTTAAATTTGCCTCGGTATGCCGAGTGATTTTTGTAACCGTCAAACCTTAACAGGCTTAGCGCCTGAGCACTTTCGGTTCCGTTAGGTGTTATCCGAACTTGGATTCGACGTTGAATATGTTTGCATTTGGTTTGAGGTGTCTTTTGTAGGCTAAAGCGAGGTGTTTATTGCAATCGACTTGTTCCCCAATACACTTAGGCGAGCACTGGGCTGCAGCTAAGCCCCCGAGTGAGAGGTCTGCTCTCCACTCGGTAGGATTTTCAAAAACTTAGGCGAGCACTGGGCTGCAGCTAAGCCCCCGAGTGGGAGGTTTGCTCTCCACTCGGTAGGATTTTCAAAAACTTAGGCGAGCACTGGGCTGCAGCTAAGCCCCCGAGTGGGAGGTCTGCTCTCCACTCGGTAGGATTTTCAAAAACTTAGGCGAGCACTGGGCTGCAGCTAAGCCCCTGAGTGGGAGGTCTGCTCTCCACTCGGTAGGATTTTCAAAAACTTAGGCGAGCACTGGGCTGCAGCTAAGCCCCCAAGTGGGAGGTCTGCTCTCCACTCGGTAGGATTTTCAAAAACTTAGGCGAGCACTTGGCTGCAGCTAAGCCCCCGAGTGGGAGGTCTGCTCTCCACTCGGTAGGATTTTCAAAAACTTAGGTGAGCACTGGGCTGCAGCTACGCCTCCGAGTGGGAGGTCTGCTCTCCACTCGGTAGGATTTTTACGGCGTCTCTCTGAAGGATAAGGCGTTAATCGACCTTGTCTTTCTTATGGAGAGCACATTATACTTGTGGCGTAGCTCGGAAGGAGAGGGCGGCGGTCTACCTGCACCTCTCCCCCCTTGCGGAGCACATGTTGTACTTGTGGCGTAACTCGGAGTAAGAGGGTAGCAGTCGACCTGCACCTCGTCCTCCTTGCGGAGCGCACGTTGTACTTGTGGCGTAGCTCGGAGGAAGAGGGTAGCAGTCGACCTGTACCTCGTCCTCTTTGCGGAGTGCACGTTGTACTTGTGGCGTAGCTCGGAGGAAGAGGGTAGCAGTCGACCTGCACCTCGTCCTCCTTGCGGAGTGCACGTTGTACTTGTGGCATAGCTCAGAGGAAGAGGGTAACAGTCGACCTGCACCTCGTTGTATTTGAACTTAGGCGAGTGCTTAGACTGCAACTAAGCCCCCGAGTGGGAGGCTGGCTCACCACTTGGAAGGATTTTATTGAAACTTAGGCGAGTACTTGGACTGCAGCTAAGCTCCCGAGTGAGAGGCTGGCTCACCACTCGGTAGGATTTTATTGAAACTTAGGCGAGTACTTGGACTGCAGCTAAGCCCCCGAGTGGGAGGCTAACTCACCACTCGGTAGGATTTTATTGAAACTTAGGCGACACGGATTCGCAGCTAAGCCCCCGAGTGGGAGGCTGGCTCTCCAGTCAGCGAGGATTTTTTTTACAAACTTAGTCGAAATGGATTCGCAGCTAAGCCACCCACTGAGGGGAAATTTTATTGAACAAATAAAAGTCACAACAATCATTGGGGAAATTATGACACTATTATCTTGTGAAACATGAACTACAGAAGTACTTTTATTACAACTCATCCGAGTGAATACTTAGGTGTAAAAGGGGCGGAGTAGCTCCGCATTCCAAGCTCGGGGCTCGTCGATGTTGTGCTCGACGTTGTAAAGACGGTACGCTCCATTATGGAGAACCTTGGTGACGATGAAGGGACCTTCCCAAGAAGGAGCAAGCTTGTGTGGTTTCTGCTGATCCACTCGGAGAACCAAATCTCCTTCCTGGAAGGCTCGACTCTTCACGTTTTTGGCGTGGAAGCGACGCAAGTATTGTTGGTAAATGGTCGATCAGATCAGAGCCATCTCCCTTTCTTCCTCTAAAAGGTCGACTGCATCCTGCCGTGCTTGTTCTGCTTCAGCTTCGGTGTAGAGCTCGACCCGAGGAGCATTGTGGAGCAGGTCACTCGGCAAGACCGCTTCAGCTCCGTAGACGAAGAAGAATGGAGTTCTTCCAGTCGACCGGTTAGGCGTGGTCCTTAGGCCCCAAAGCATCGAGGGAAGTTCGTCAACCCATGCTCCAGCCGCATGCTTGAGATCACGCATCAGTCAGGGTTTCAACCCTTTGAGAATCAAGCCATTGGCCCGCTCTGCTTGTGCATTCGACTGAGGATGGGCGACTGAAGCATAGTCGACTAGTGTGCCCTGAGATGTGCAGAACGCCCTGAATTCCTCCGAATCGAAGTTTGACCCATTGTCAGTGATGATGCTGTGTGGGACTCCATATCTGAATAGCAATTCTCTGATGAAGCTGACAACAGTACCGGCGTCAAGGTTCTTGATGGGTTTAGCCTCGATCCACTTGGTGAACTTGTCGACTGCTACCAGCACATGTGTGAAGCCGCTTCTGCCTATTCTTAAGGGTCCAACCATATCCAAACCCCATACTGCGAAGGGCCAGACGAGTGGTATGGTATTTAAAGCTGACGCGGGCTTGTGTGACATATTGGAGTAGAATTGGCATCCCTCACACTTGTCGACTATCTCCTTTGCCATTTCATTCGCTCTTGGCCAGTAAAATCCGGCTCGGTATGCTTTGGCCACGATGGTCCGAGAGGACGCATGATGGCCACAAGTCCCCGAGTGGATGTCGTCAAGGATTATTCGACCTTCTTCTGGCGTTATGCATTTCTGACCAACTCCAGTCGCGCTTTCTCTGTACAGCTGCCCCCTTATCACGGTAAAGGCTTTAGATCGGCGGACGATCTGTCGAGCCTCTTCTTCGTCCTCCGGGAGCTCTTTCCTCAAGATATACGCAATATATGGTACTGTCCAATCGGGAATGATCACTAAAGCTTCCATGATCAGGTCAACCACTGCTGGAACTTCAACCTCAGTCGGATCTGTGATACTCTTGGGCTGCGGAGCTTCTTCAGTAAAAGGATCTTCTTTGACTGATGGAGTATGGATATGCTCCAAGAACACATCACCGGGAATGGCTTCTCTCTTGGAACCTATCTTTGCCAAATCATCAGCCGCTTGATTTTTCAATCGGGGTATATGATGGAGCTCTAACCCTTCGAATTTCTTTTCAAGCTTCCTCACTGCATTGCAGTATCCAGTCATGGCTGGGCTTCTAACGTCCCACTCCTTCATCACCTGATTGACCACCAAATCTGAGTCGCCATAAACCATAAGGCGACGGACGCCGAGTGAAATGGCCATGTGCAACCCATATAAAAGTGCCTCGTATTCTGCTTCATTGTTAGAGGAATCAAAGTGAATCTGGAGCACATATCTGAGCTTATCTCCTCTGGGGGAAACCAAAACTACCGCAGCACCGGAACCATTTAACATCTTAGAGCCATCAAAGAACATGGTCCAATGCTCCGAGTGAACTTGAGTCGGCTGCCTTTGTTCAATCCACTCGGCAAGGAAATATGCTATCACTTGGGACTTAATGGCTTTCTTTGCCTCAAACTTGATATCAAGGGGAAGGAGTTCAATCGTCCATTTCGCCACTCGACCAGTTGCATCTCTGTTGAGCAGAATCTCTGAAAGTGGGGTGTCGCTGACGACTGTAATGGAATGATCAGAGAAATAATGAGCAACCTTCTTCCTGGTCATGTAGATCCCATACACAAGCTTTTGATAATGAGGATATCTTTGCTTCGATGGAGTCAAAACTTCAGAAAGATAATACACTGGGCGCTGAACTTTGAAGGCTTTCCCTTCTTCTTCCTGCTCGACCGTAAGCATTGTACTGACGACTTGTCCTGTGGCTGCAATATAAAGCAACATAGGCTCTTTGCTGATTGGAGCAGCAAGCACCGGCTGGGTGGAGAGCAGAGCTTTTAGCTCGGCAAACGCTGCATCAGCTTCTGGAGTCCACTCGAACTTGACTGCCTTCTTCATCAGTCGGTAAAGAGGCAATGCCTTTTCACCGAAGCGAGAGATGAATCGACTTAACGCGGCCAAGCATCCAGTAAGCTTCTGGACACCGTGCACCCGCACAGGGCGTTTCATTCGGAGTATAGTGCCAACTTTTTCTGGGTTAGCATCGATTCCTCGTTCGGAAACGAGAAAACCGAGCAACTTTCCACCAGGAACTCCGAATGTGCACTTTGATGGATTGAGCTTGATATCATACCTCCTGAGATTGGCAAATGTTTCAGCGAGGTCAGTTAACATGTCGGAACCCTTTCGTGATTTGACCACAATATCATCCATGTACGCTTCAATGTTCCGACTGATTTGAGTGAGTAAACACTTCTGAATCATCTTCATGAACGTGGCTCCGGCATTCTTGAGGCCGAATGGCATGGCGACATAGCAGAAGCACCCGAATGGAGTGATGAAAGCTGTTTTGATCTCATCGGGTCCATACAGACGGATCTGATGGTATCCAGAATAGGCGTCCAGAAAAGACAATCTCTCACATCCCGCAGTCGAATCGACAATTTGGTCGATGCGAGGGAGAGGAAAATGATCTTTCGGGCAGGCCCGATTGATGTGTTTGAAATCAATGCACATGCGGAGTGACTTGTCCTTCTTGGGAACCATGACAACATTGGCGAGCCACTCGGAGTGGTATATCTCTCGGATAAACTCTGCCGCCAACAGTCGAGCCACCTCCTCGCCAATGGCCTTTCTCTTCTGGACGGCGGACCGTCGAAGATGTTCTTTAACAGGTTTTGCTGTTGAGTCGACTCTAAGGCGATGCTCAGCTAGCCTCCTGGGAACACCCGGCATGTCAGCAGGCTTCCATGCAAAGATGTCCCAGTTCTCATGGAGGAACTGGATGAGCGCTTCTTCCTTATTTAGGGTCGAGTGTTGTGGAAATATGGGTCGGAGCTGCATTGGGGTCGGTCGGGTGAATGTGAACGGGCTTCGTCTCACCGGACGACTGGAATGCTGATTCTGTGGCAGGCTTCTTGGCCCGCAACAAATCACTCGGATCTGCAATTTTCTTGTACCCCTCCAGCTCTACCATTGTTATCTGGCAATCGGCAATTTTCGAGCCTTTCTGAAAACACTCTTCTGCCTTCTTCCGATTGCCAGTGATAGTGATCACGCCCTTGGGGCCGGGCATCTTCAGTTTGAGGTACACGTAACACGGTCGAGCCATGAACCATGCGTAAGCTGGTCTCCCCAAAATAGCGTGGTAAGCGCTTTGAAAATCCACGACTTCAAATGTCAGCCTCTCTTTGCGAAAATGCTTCGAGTCACCGAACACCACGTCCAGAGCTATTTGGCCGAGTGACTCAGCCTTCTTTCCAGGAATAACTCCATGAAAACTCATGTTGCTGGCGCTCAGTCTGGACATTGGAATGCCCATTCCTTTTAGCGTCTCCGCATATAGTATGTTCAGTCCACTACCACCATCCATTAGCACCTTTGTCAATCTAGTGCCTTCGACGACCGGGTCGACCACCAAAGCTTGCCTCCCAGGGGTGGCTATATGAGTCGGGTGATCGGACTGGTCGAATGTAATGGGAGTTTGAGACCATCTCAAATAGCTTGGTGTCGCTGGGGCGACCATATTTACCTCACGGTTGATAACCTTCAATCGGCTTTTGCTCTCCACATCAGCAAAGATCATCAGAGTGGAATTAACATGAGGATATCCTCCATCACTATCCTTCTTGTCCTCAGCTTTGTCCGACTCCTTTTCCTTGTCCTTGCGCTGTTTACCTTGGAACTGCTGGATCAAGAGCCGGCACTGGCGAGTGGTATGCTTCAGGTAGATGAAATTACCCTCTTCGTCTTTCTTCGTGTGGATGTGACACGGCAGATCCAGCATGTCATTTCCCTCCTTATCTTTCACCTTCTTGGGGTTCCAAGATCCTTTGGGCTTTCCTTTGAATTTGCCCTGAGTCACGGCCAGAGCCTCTCCAGGAGCCGCTGGCTCGGCCTTCCGCTTCTACTTCCGACTGGAGTTTCCTTTCTCCGACTGACTCGGCTTGTACTTGCCGCTCCAGAGTCGGTCCTCTTCTTCAACATTGGCGTACTTGGTGGCGATTTCCATCATTCGACTCAGGGTCATATCCCCGGTCCGACCAAACTTCAAACTTAACTCTCTGTTCTTAACACCATCCTTGAAGGCGCAGACTGCCTGATGATCAGACACGTTCTCCACCGTATGATGCAAAGTAATCCATCTCTGAATGTAATCTCTTAAGGTTTCATTCGACTTCTGCATGCAGACTTGCAGCTCTGTCAATCCAGCTGGTCGCTTGCAAGTTCCCTCGAATGTCCTGACGAACACTCGGGAAAGATCTTCCCAAGTGTAAATGCTGCTAGGAGCTAACTGATTCAACCACGCCCTGGCCGAACCTTCCAACATGAGTGGTAAATGCTTCATAGCCACCTCATCATTCCCGCTGCCAATCTGTACCGCAACTCGGTAGTCTTCAAGCCAGGTTTCAGGCTTGGACTCACCGGTGAACTTACTTACTCCAGTCGCCAACCTGAAGTTGGGGGGAATCACTGTAGCTCTAATAGCCCTGCTGAAACATTCTGGACCTGAAACATGGACTCGACTACTAGTGGGCGCATCTCTGTCATGGCCACCTCGATGAGCTCTGTTCCGATCGACCAGACCTTGCACGATGATGGACCGCGCTTCAAAGCCTGGTTCCCTGGGGTCGACCGGAGCTCTTCGCCCAACACTGAGATGTCGCCTGTCATCTTGCTGTCGATGGCCGTAAGACCTACCCCTTGGGGGAGGAGTGGGCACTCGACGCCTATCATCACGATCGAATCGGTCACCGTACTGGTCACGTCGACCTTCGCGTCCCTCACGCCGCGGAGGCGATCTTGGGCTGTGAACTGACTGAAATGATCGCAGCGACGGATTGACTGTGAATTCTGTTGCGTGACTGTGACACAACTGAATTCTGATCTCCTGCTGCTCGGAGCAAATCCCTGATCTGCATCAAGCCTCTGCCAGCCTCCGACTGAGAGGGCTGAATTGACTCTGCTATACGGGAGGTAGCTGCTAAATTCTGAATTGGGGTTCGATATACCTGAGTCGGCGGCGGAAAGAGTTGACGTCGACTGGAGTCGGGTACTCGTTGCCGCGCGCGTTCGTCGAGTGCTCGTTGGAGGTTCTCCAGTCGAGTGCATTCAGCCAAGTTGGCCAAACGCACCTCTTCCAAGGCACGAGCCTCGGGAGTTTCTCCTACGATGGGAGTATGCAGGGCATCCATGTTCCTGCGGCGAAGTTCTTCTCTTTGCAGAGAAGTAAGTGGCTCGGGTTGATATTCCTCATGGGCCTGAGCGGGGTCGCCTCCACCGTCTATCCCGTCGTCACGGGGGAAGCCGGGAGGACTACGAGGCCCATTGACCATCAAGACCTCCGCCGCTAGATGACTGCTGTCGCACTCGGATGCAGTCTCTATGGAGCCGGTTGACAGACCGAACATGCCGTAGAGAGATTCGTCGGGCTCAATTGCCGCGACCTGGGTGGTGGGCGATTTGTGAGCTACCGCATGTCTCACCCACCGCTGAAGCCTTGGCCGACCAGAGCGCTTGCGCTGGCGGGAAATAGGGAGGGAGGACGACACGGGAGTCGACCGATACAGAGTCGACGGTTGCCGCAGCAGAACACCGCGGACACACGGCCGAAAATGCGTCGCACCGCGGACGGGGAGCGCGTTGATGTCGAGTGGAGCCTCCTGGAGCCAAGCGGAGTCGTCGGCGATGAAGGTGAGCGCGCCGAGACGGATCTCGCGGCCCTCGACCAAAACTCCACTAGAAACCATGATGAAGGCAATCGGAACAATTGCAACTTCTCTAAAAATCGCTAAGACACCTGCCCCACGGTTGGCGCCAACTATAGTGGTTCTAATTCTGACAGTAGAATGGGGGGTATGTATGGAGAGGCAAGATCCTAGCTATGGAGCAGTTGTACAGACAAGGGATTTACGAGTTCAGGCCCTTCTCGGAGGAAGTAACAACCCTACGTCTCGGAGCCCGGAGGCGGTCGACTGGATTATGTGTGCGTAGGTTACAGGGGTGCGAACCCTTTACATTGAGGAGGGGGGTGGCTTATATAGTGTCTGCCCGACCCCTCCGGCCCTCAGTTATGCAGGGTTTAAAGTACATAAAGATGGGCGTTACTGGTAACGCCTTACATAAAGTGTCATCATGACCATAAAGACTACTTAATTACAGACCGTTTGGATGCAGAGTGGCTCTTGATCTCCTGGTGGTCGAGTGAATCTTCATGGTCGAGTGTCTTCGAGTCCGTCGAGTGGAATCCCTCTTGGTCGACTGGAAGGTAGCTTCTTCTGAAGATGTCCTTGGGTAGGATACTTTGGACAGGCCCGTGACCCTACCCTAGGTTCATGACTTCATCACTTCTATCCTTGGTGGGACCTTCGAGTTCCTTTAGGATAGGGTCGCATCTTGGGCGTGACAAGTTGGTATCAGAGCCTCGACCGACCTTAGGAGCCCCCTTGATTGATCGTGTAGTTTGGCCGTTGTTGAGTCTAGAAGAAAACCGTTTTCAGAGTCTAGTTATATCGGAGAGTAGGAATTCTTTTTACTCCTTTGCCCCTTCGTTGCTCTAGTCAGGAATCTTGACGTAGGTGTTTTGAATTACTCCTCTTCCCCTTCAAATTTTTCTTTAGGATCACGCAGTTGGTTTTTGGATTGTTGGTTCTCAACTCTTTTTATCCGGTGCATTTCTCGGCAAGTTGACTCGAGCCTCTTCATCATTGTCAAGTTTAATCCTTAGTTGTTTTCTTTTCCCACCCGCCCACCCCTTTTCATCTCGGAGCCGGAGTCCGTAATCGACTATCCATCCTACTCGCACGAAGTCTTTTCTTTCTTTCTTCAATGATTTCAACCGGTGTTTTCTCTTCAATATATTCGTCGGTTTTCCCCTTCCAAGTTGCCTTTGTTTTCCCGCCCTCTCACCCCTTTTTCTTCAAGGACTCAGATTTCTTAATCCTGTATCCTTTTATTTGTGGGAAGTCTCTTCATTCTTTTCTTTCAATGTTCTTATCCGGTGATTTCCCATGAAGATGCTCAACAGTTTCAAGTTCATCATTCTTCATTCTCGTATTCTTCTTCGGTGGATTAATTTCAAGATTTCAGTGTTGATCATATTCTTTTCCTCGTGTCAAATGCATTTTCATACCGGTGCACCTCTTAATCTTTCACTTCTTGCTATTCATTTGTTCTGGAGTGCTGAAGATATCTCGGAAGACTCGTGTTTCCATTCTCAATCTGTTCAAGCTACTTGGAGATTATTATCTCATTCAAGTCATTTAATTCAACCGGTACAATCTCTTTTTCAAGTAATCTTTTCCAACGGTGTTTCCTTTTAGTGGGCCCTAACCCACAGGTCTTTTCCCAGGATCTTACCCGACTCTTCGAATTATCAGGAGCGATTCTCAAATTCATTTCCAAGTTTGACGTAAGAATGAATTTTCATCAGTCATATTCCTTCTCCAAGATCGCTTTCAGAATATTTTCATCGTTGGTTCATCATTTCTATTCTTCTTTGTTCCGAAGTGCCTCAACAAATTTTGGTGTTTCTCGTCATCATTCTCAACATTTGAAGACCGAAGAAGGATTTCTCTTGAATCTTGCTCCATTCTCTTCAAGATTCATGGTTCTAGCTTCATTCCATCCTCATAATTGTTTTTGATTATGACAATTCTTTTCTTACGACCCGGGGCATTTCGTGAGTTCTTTCTATTTTATTCCTACGAAAGCCATCATTTCGGGTTTATTCATCCTCAGCTTTTAGCTCTCCTTCTCCATATTCTACCAGTGCATCATTCAAGTATTCTCTAATAAGCTCATGATCTCTTCGTTCACTTGTATCTAAATCCCCTCAAGTATCTTCATTCTTTCCGGTGAATTGTGCCTTTTCTACTTTCATTTTCAATTCTTACAGTAGTTCGTTCAAGATTTCACTTCCTTCATTATCATATCAATTCATTCATTGTTTCCAATCCCACCGATGGTCCCGTCAATAACTTCTTCAAGTTGGTGCTATATCTCTTTTCAATCCCTCAAGAAGAATAAGTAGTATGCCAAATCCGTTGCTTGTCATCAATTTAAATTGGTGAAGGATACGCATAACATAATTCTTATTTTTGTTTCATCCAAGTGATCTAGTTTCTTCTTTCCAGAGTTGTTCATCATGTCACATTTCTCGGTTCGAGATGCTTCATCTTTTCTTTCCCGGAGTTCCAAGTTTTCTGCATTATCGTCGCGAAGCTCCATCTAAATCATCGCAAGGCTTCACCATGTGTTTTCAACTTTCCTTTCATTTGATCATTCTTTTATTACCGGAGTTCTTCATGGAGGCTCTACATGATGGTTTGTCAAGGATTCTTTTCATTCTCGATTTGTTCTTCAAGATTTCTCTTGAAGTTAAGATCCACCAAGCTTTACTCTAAAATAAACTTGGTGTTCAACACATGTCTTATTTTGAGGAGTTCAAGCATTCTTCATCTTACATTCCAAAGTGCAATTCTTTCTACCTTATCTCTTGAGAAGGTGGTATGTCACTCTTGACAATTTTTCCTTCGTGTTTCATGATTCACAAGTTTTCAAGACTGACATATTTAAATCCATCATTTTTCTGTTCATTCAAAAGATCTTTTCAACCAATCTACCTCTTCATTGGAGTTATCTTGTGTCATATTTCACCTAAAGCCTTCCCTAAGGAATGTTGCTAATTGTGGTGCTTATCAACAATCCAAGTTTGCTCCTATCCTCTCGGTGAAGAAGTTTTTCATCTCTTTGGTGCTCTCAATCAAATCAACAGTTTCCATTAGTGGCCGGTTGTCACCTCATAGTCTCGAGATGTTTTCCATAAGCCCACAACAAGCTTGTGCTTCTCGTTGTTGATTTTCCAACAACTCCGTTCGATTCTTCTTTGCAAGGATGCTTTCCAAGTTCACTTGTGGCAAAAGTTGTCATTTTCTTCTCCGTCCCTTTATCCCAACGATCTAACTCCTATTCTTTCGTTACGGAGGCATTGTGATGTTGTGCTCTTCACCCATCACCTCGTTTGGTGAGGATCGTCTTCTTTTCTGGCTTATCCATTTAACCGGAGTGTTGTATCATCTCTTCAATATCTTTTCATCTCATCAAGTTTTCTTCTCTTTTCTACCGGAGTGCTGTCCAAATTCTGTCATTCTTGTTCCTTGGCTATCTCATTATACCGAGGTGGTCATATTCTTTTCGTTCGTGAAGCTCTTATTTCCATGTCTTTCAACCTTCAAGTTCTCGTAATACTGCTTGTTCCTCTTTTCTAACGGATTGTTTGCAATCTCGTTCATCTCTGTTGTACTCTTTCTTTTAAATTTCTCAACCTCTCATCGTTCCTAGTTTCACTCGCTCGTCAAAGAAGCAACTTTGTTTTACCTCTCCTCTTCCTTTTCCCTCCGGTGCCATCCTAGATCTCGGGACGAGATCCTCTCGTAGTGGTGGAGTGTTGTAACGGCCCGGATACAACTTTCCATATTCGTAACTCCAACCTTTGCCTTTTCCGGAGATGTGATATTTTATTTTCCTCCGTGGTTGGGTTTTTGTCTTTTGTTTTTGCGTTTTGTTCATGTCATGCATCTCATCTCATGTCATCATTCGCATTACATCGGCATTGTTTTCAAAACTCAGCCCGTTCGTAGTTGCCGCGTCCCCCCTTGCCTTCGTTGACCATTCCGAGACCAATCGGGTTTTTGCTTCCCTCTTGACCGTGACCACCTAACCTCTCTTGCCAGCTCGCAGCACCCTCGCACGTGTCCGAAACTGCCCCGAACCCGAACCTCTCAATCATCACCGTTGCATTCAGATCATCCCCAAACATCTCTAAAACATCTCCGTTTTCTTAATTGGACGTCCTAACCTATTTTTCCTCAGCCATCCGATTACGATCCAAGGGTCATTCTAGCCCCTTCCTAAAACTCTTTTGCTATATAAAAAGACTAACCCTAGATCCTAGGGGCTTGTCCCATCCATCCTCCTACCCGCCGCCACTCTCTACCAAATCCCCCCTCGGGATCCATCCCCAACCTACCAGCCTCCTTCTTCCCGATCGGGACAGCCAAGCCTCCAGCTTCTCCTCAATTTCCCGCAGCCGCCACTCCTCTGCTCGACCTCCCCTGCCAATCCAACCACCACATCACACGCAGACCTCCCCGTTCCCCTCTTCGCGAGCCAGGTTGAGGAGCTCCCTGCCGCCTCCCACCTCATGCCGTCCCCGCCATCCACCAGTAGCAGTAGGCCCGAGGCCCTCCTCCCGCTCGTCTCCGACACCGGCAGCCGCGCTGCTCCCCTTCCCTGCCGCGCCATCCTCGCAGTCTCCTGCAGCCCCCGCTTCGCCGCGACCCTGTTTCCCTCCTCGAGCTGAAGCTCGCCGCCGCAGACGACAGCAACAACAACATCATCGTCATCCTCCTCCTCTCCTATCATGCCCGCGTCCACTCAACCCCGACGCCCTGCTCCAGACCTCGTCCTCGCCGGGCCTCTCGCGAGCCCGATGCTCGAGCTCCTCTGCCTAGGCGTCCCAGGCGCCTCAAGCCGTCGTTGTCCTTCGTTCGCGGCCTCCTCCTCGTCCAGGCCATCGCCGCCTCGTCTCGCTCCAGACCTGCTGCTGTGCTGCCGGCCACCTGGCCCAAGAGCAGATGAGCGCCGCCCATCTCTTTCCCCGTGCTCTCCCTCCCTCTAGTTCTTTCTCTGGCTCTCTCTGATTTCTCCTCTGTCTTTTCTTCAGGTAACAGTTTTTTCCATGGCCTTGTAGCATGTTCCGCCACTTGGGGATCCGATCCACGCCTCCTCTTGCCGGATCTGAACCCAGGCGCCTCCCCGCGCTCCGTTCTGCCCGTTTCGGCCGGTTCCTGCCGACCCCGCCGCCAGGACCCCCCTGTCGGCTTCTTCTCCATCGCCATGGAGATGTTGCTATTTCTGTTCTTCAGGAATGAGAGAAGCAGCGTCCCGCTCCTCGCTCATGTTGACCACGACCACCCCGCGCCTGGTCGCTGCCCCGTCGACCAGCGCGCCTTCAGATCCGCGCACAGGCCCAGCATCGCCAGCAGCCTCCCAGATCCAGCAAGGCCCAGCGCGCCCCTCCTACAGCCTCCCCTCCAATCGGGCCAATGCCCATGGTGAGCCTCTAGCGCCCATGTCCTGTTTCGGCCTGTGCTCTAATTCAGCCAGACATGTTTTTTTTTCAGATCCACGAATTTAGCTATTATCCAGTGATTTACCTGTTTTGCAGATTGGCCCCTGTTGTTCATGCATATAATAACTCCACAACCGTGCATCGGATTAAAATGTTTTATATATGTAAGATGCTTAGAATTTTGTCTAGTTTCATAATATGCCGCTTTCATCCATGTTTTAAATATTGTTTGTTTAAACTTGCTCAAAATACCATGTTAAAATGGTTTATTTCATAACTAAATAACCGTAGCTCCAATTTTAACAAACTTTATATGTAAATTGGGTGGAAATTGCCTAGTTTAACATGGTGCACTCATCTTGCATGTTTAACAACAATAAAATATGGTTTAGGGCAGAACAGTACCGAATCTAAAATATGCACATGGGGATTTTCTGGAATTGTTGTTTGTTGTTCCGGCCTCATTTAAACTTGCCTAAATAGTTAGTTTCCATATGCTTCACCCTTTGCCATGTTTAACAACATTTAAGATTATTGTGTACCTAAACGAGATTAAACTAAATATGTCAATGTGGTGTTTTGTCAATATGCAACTCGTTGCATATTGAGCTCCACTTAACTTGTAGTATTGTTTGTTGCACTTTGCCATGCCATGCCTCATTAAACCTGACATGCATCATACTTGTTTGTGCATCATGCCATGTTTATGCTTGTGCATTTACCATGTTGTTTGTTTCTTTCCGGTGTTGCATCTTAGTTCCGGTAATGTTGCGATTGTGAGGATTCGTTCGACTACTCCCGTTCGTCTTCTTCATGGACTCGTTCTTCTTCCTAGCGGGATTTCAGGCAAGATGACCGTCACCTTGCATCTCATTACTATCATTGCTATGCTAGTTGCTTCGTTCTATCGCTATGTTGCGCTACCTATCGCTTGCTCTTCAAGCCTCCCAAATTGCCATGTCAGCCTCTAACCTTTTCACCCTTCCTAGCAAACCATTGCTTGGCTATGTTACCGCTTTGCTCAGCCCCTCTTATAGCGTTGTTAGTTGTAGGTGAAGTTGAAGATTGCTCCATGGTGGACAGGTTTATGTTGGGATATCACAATATCTCTTATTTAATTAATGCATCTATATACTTGGTAAAGGGTGGAAGACTCGGCCTTATGCCTGGTGTTTTGTTCCACTCTTGCCGCCCTAGTTTCCATCATATCGGTATTATGTTCCCGAATTTTGCGTCCCTAACGCGGTTGGGTGATTTATGGGACCCCCTTGACAGTTCGCTTTGAATAAAACTCCTCCAGCAAGGCCCAACCTTGGTTTTACCATTTGCCTCACCTAGCCCTTTTTCCCTTGGGTTTCCGGAGCCCAAGGGTCATCTTTATTTACCCCCCTGGGCCAGTGCTCCTCCGAGTGTTGGTCCAACCTAGAGCCACTTGCAGCGCCACCTCTGGGAAACATGAGGGATGGTTTTAGTTGTACGTAGTGTTCATCCGGTGTGCCCTGAGAACGAGATATGTGCAGCTCCTATCGGGATTTGTCGGCGCATCGGGCGGCTTTGCTGGTCTTGTTTTACCATTGTAGAAATGTCTTATAAACCGGGATTCCGAGACTGATCGGGTCTTCCTGGGAGAAGGAATATCCTTCGTTGATCGTGAGAGCTTATCATGGGCTAAGTTGGGACACCCCTGCAGGGTATAAACTTTCGAGAGCCGTGCCCGCGGTTATGTGGCAGATGGGAATTTGTTAATGTCTAGTTGTAGATAACTTGACACCAGATTCGAATTAGAACGCATCAACTGCATGTGTAGCCGTGATGGTCTCTTTTCGGCGGAGTCCGGGAAGTGAACACAGTTTTGGGTTATGTTTGATGTAAGTAGGAGTTCAGGATCACCTCTTGATCATTGCTAGCTTCACGACCGTTCCGCTTGCTACTCTTCTCGCTCTTATTTGCGTATGTTAGCCACCATATATGCTTAGTCGCTGCTGCAACCTCAACACTTTACCCCTTCCTTTCCCTTTAAGCTTTGCTAGTCTTGATACCCATGGTAATGGGATTGCTGAGTCCTCGTGGCTCACAGATTACTACAACAACACTTGCAGGTACAGGTTATGCGATGATCATGACGCGAGAGCGATGTTTGCTTGTTTTGGAGTTCTTCTTCTGCTTCTTCTTCGATCAGGGGATAGGTTCCAGGTCGGCAGCCTGGGCTAGCAGGGTGGATGTCGTTTGAATTTCTGTTTGTGTTTCATCCGTAGTCGGATGTTGACTTATGTATGGTTGTATTGGTGTATTCTTGCGGCATTGTATGCCTCTTGTATGTTTCCCCATCTATTATGTAATGTTGATGTAATGATATCCACCTTGCAAAAGCGACTTCAAGATGCGCTTCTATCCTTGGTGGGACCTTCGAGTTCCTTTAGGATAGGGTCGCATCTTGGGCGTGACATATTTTTATCCCGAAATTTCTAGTTAGATTAAATACAATTTCAATATAAATTTATATTGCGTAAAAAACCAACGAAACATTGCGCTCGCAACAATTAATGAAATTAAAATTTTCAATATTCCAAAAAAATATTTTATAAAGTAATCACTGTTTGGTGCATTTTTTTATAGTTACTACCCAATTTTTATAATTACATCCCATTTATTATTTCTTAAAGCCCATTTTCTTGTTAAGCCTAATGCATCCATCCTAGGAAAGATTTGCAGCCTAGCGGGGCGGAGAATAACAACTTGACCTTGCCTAGGTATTCCTAAAAAAAGTATAGCTGGGCTAGCCATTTTCAGCTTGAAAAAAATTAATATCTGGGCTGGATATATGGCCTGGGCTAGACGGGCCACAACCCGCCCAATTAATAAATGCAGCGATGTTTTCGTTGTTGTTCAGAGGAGAAAAATTAATATCTGGGGTAAACATCGAAAAACTCTGCAGTGCTCACACCTTAAAAACACAAATACTGCTCGAGCTGCTTGGTCCCAGCTGTCGGCCGCTTCTTGTGCAATTCTCTCGTTTATTGACTACTCCCTCCTTTCCGGTTTATAATGCTCAATTCAATCTCACTAATCAAGGTAGATGGCGAGTGGTGGAATACTTTTTGTAGTTTTGCAAAAGCACCTAATTAATGCTCTTGTTATCCTCAAAAAATTATGTTTATCAATGCATTAATTGCAATGCATGCATGCATAAAGTACATGCATTGGTCAATTTTCTCTTAATACTTGCATGCAATGATTTAATGCACCTTGGAATATGAACATGTGATGGAAAACAACCAAATTGAGCCTTATAAAATGGAAAAACTAAAATTTTGAGATAAGCCCTATAAACCGGAAAGGAGGGAGTACATAGGTTGACAATGGTGTGGGACCGTGATGTCAGGAAACCAGGAGGAAGCAAAATAAATTGTAGTTATATATATATATATATATATATATATATATATATATATATATATATATATATATAATAAGGAGGCACTTGCGTACGTGAGGCTATGGACCTGGTGGGTCCACATTGTCATCCTATCCAAGTAAAGTCATCTCCTAGCCCGCGCGCACTTTCTGCCCGAAACAGTCAGCGCCGGCCACCCCGCTTCCCGGTGCAGGCGATTGCTCCACCTTCAAACGACACAAGTGCCGTCCGTCCATCCATCTGCCGCACACATTAATGATACGCGGTTGCCGAGGCGGCTACTCCGGTGCCACACGTCCGTCCCTCCGCCCACCCACCATTACTATATAAACTGCTGCGCCGGCCATAGCCGCAGTCATCCGCATCTGTTCCCTTTCTCCTGTCCACACCACTATTGCCCACCATGGCTTCCTCACGCTCCAGCGCTCTTCGGGAGGGGCGGACGACGGACCACAAGGAAATGGCAGCCATTGCTGCCGTCCGGCTGGCCGGCAGGCAGCCGGAGGACGACAACATCCCAATGGAGAACATGGTAGTCGATGATCCGGCGCCAACCCCCTCCTCCACGCCATCCTCGCCGGTGCATTGCACCATGACCATCGGTGAGGCCCGTGCCCAATATATGGAGAGGGTGAAGCAGATGCATGAGGAGCAGTTCCGGGAGGCCCAAGCCGACGCCGCCTACAACCACCATCTCCTCCAGGAGCACCTGCAGGTGGAGGAGCAGATCGCCGCGGAGCGGGCGGAGCAGGAGGCGCTGCTCGACTCGTACCGCTCCGCCCGTAAGGGCTGCCTCGAGCGCTGGCGGTACCGCATGTGGGTGGCGGAGGCTGCGGCCGCCTACAAATAGGCTAGAAAAGAGGGCGATGAAGCGGGCGAGGCGCTGTTTAGCGAGACCGAGGACGAGGCAGAGGACAATGCCGGCTCCGACGAGTCCCCGCTCCGCTGGCGTCGACGACGCCCTGCTCCGCCGAGGCCCCGCGCGCCAACAATGAGGCAGAGGACACCGCCGGCTCCGCCGAGGCCCCGCCCCGCCAACAACGAGGCAGAGGACATCGTCGGCTCAGCCGAGGCCCCACCCTGCCAGCAACGTGGGGGAGGATTTCCACCGCTCCGCTGAGGCGCCGCCCGCCAGCAACGAGACAGAGGACATCGCCGGCTCCGCCGAGGCCCCGCCCCACTGCCAATGAGGCCGCGCCACACAGAAAACGAGGAAGAGTAGAACATGGTAGGTCGCCGCCGCTCGGGTCCAAGTAAGGCCGCCGCTGCTACCCTCCAGTTGAAGCCAAGCTAGGCGGGTTGACCATTGACGGGCGGTTAGCTTCTTGGCGGCGACGTGGAGTCGGAGAGCTGCGCTGGAGAAGAACGCTGCTTCTACTTAACTGCTGGTGCAGTTGGCTGACTGACACGTGGGCCCAACAGGCCACATGTCAGTTACGCAACTGCACCTGCAGTTAAGTCACTGAAGCTTCTGTTCGGCTCAGTGGGACACAGGTGGGTAGCTTCGGTTAATTAGTTATACCTCCAGCGCACCCCTTTTTAGTTTTTTTTGAAAAGGAGGATGACCCCAGGCCTCTGCATCTGGGAGATGCATGCGGCCACAAACACCACTTTTTAGTTGATGAATGTATGAAATGTAATGAAATCCGACCATGTATGAATGAATTTATTTTGATTAGTTCGAATTCCTATATCACTGGCATTGGATGAACATGCAAAACAATACGTACTAGCGTTATTCCCAGGGTGATCACCACGTTTGCAGCAGTTTCACATGTACTCCCTCCGGTCCTTTCTAGTCTGCATACAAGTTTTGTCTGCAGTCAAAGTATCTCTACTTTAACCTATCTTATACAAAAAATTATGCACTTTCACAATGTGCGAAGTAAAAAGGAACAGAAGGAGTACAAAGAGTTTGAGCAGCTTTTTAGCGTTTCTGTACATTGCAATCAAACACACATGCCTGGCAATTCATGGAGAACATTCAAAACAATCGATGATTATGCATCTCAGCGACTCACATGTCAGAGGCAATATTTACTTCACAACTAAAGAATAAAGAAAAAATTGATCGCCGCTGCTGACAGCAAAGGGCGTCCCGAAAATATCAAACACATATCTTGCTAAAATCAATGAGCAAAATTTGACAAGGTTGTCCCATTCCAAAATATCAAATGCCTACGATTGGCGAATGGGCAGGGTTTGCCATCAGTTCGAACATTGACATGGCACCTCGTGCTAAATAAACCAGCCGTTCTTTTTGTGCAGTTCCACCAAAATCAACCAAATTCACGCGTAGCTTGTATGATTTCGCCCTTATATGTTGCAACGCCTTGAACTTATGGGCACCTCCTTTCTTGTGGTGGAAATGAATGATTTGATGTATTCATGAACATTTTGTGCAGTTCCCGTTGAAATCAAGTTGAGTACCCCTGTTTGCACAAATACAAAAAAGTGATTAGTATAAAGCAAACTGTACTATGAATTGACAGTTTCAACAGGCACATACATGATCCATGTAGAGCACACTTTTAGAAAAATGGAACTCCCCAGAAAGAATCCTAGAACAACATTGTACTCGCGCATCACAGCAAAAAAATGGAGATTTGTCAGTCCTTCTGAGCTGAAGTTAGTTTGGTCTTGTGGGGAGTAATGTAACTATCCTTCAACTGCTCCTTCTGATGAGAAGATAGACAGGGCTTCTTCATCCTGGCATAATCGGGACTAGTCACTTCACGTACTCCATATTCTTCTTTAGAGGAAGATGATCCTTGTTTGCTCGAAAAAATTGAAAGGAAATATTTAAAATAGCACAAATAAAGCACTTCTCAAGGACAATACCACTTTTTCATGACAATATCTAAACAGTAGCACAACACCAATAGAGATGACAAAGTTCAATCATATGGATGAAATCAGTGGGTGAGTACCAACATTTGTCAGGAGGCTTATTGTGTAGAGCATATAGATGAAGCACTTCTTGGGAACCATCTGTTGCTATCTACGGGGGTGGCCATGCTTACTATATACTCCTCGATTAGTTTAATGTTTCCAACATCTTCTTGTGCAGTTCCACTAAAATATATGGTATCTTCAAAGAAGATCCCTGTTTGCACAAGTAGAGATAATTACGTATGGCATCAAATCAGTGGCAAAACAATTGCTCGTTCCAGCCATAGCAATAAATTAAGATGCAAAAATATATCATTACTTGTGTCATCACAGTTCCAGTGCTTCATTACAGCACCGGGAGTTGATTTTTGTTTTTCTTCCACTTGTTCTTCCCCTTCATCACTTGGTTCAATAACAGACAAGCTTCGCCTTCAATGTAAGATTTGGCATGTCAATTAGGGAGCACAAGTATAGTACTAAACTTAATTTTCTGATGAAAGTGGGAAAATACATGCCAGCAGTTGTGAAATATCATTATCTTACCTCAATGGGATATTATGGTGCACATACAGATTGGAAATCTTGTCTCCATTTGTGCAGTTCACTAAAATCAAGCAACATTATCGTACAAGTAGCACAACATATGAAAGCACACTGCAGAATCATGTGAAAGAAGGCTAGTACTGACCTCTCATGATGCGGAATTCAAACAACTCACAAGAAGAAGATCTGAACCAAATTCGCCTTAACGGATAGGAAGTAAGATCTCCTCTTGTGCAGTTCCACTAAGATCAAGCAATCAAGCAACATTGTCGGTGTGACATTTTGGTTGAACTGCACAAAACACTCTTAAAACAAAAGTGTTTTGTGCAGTGCAACAAAAGGTCACAATGGCAACGAGGTGAAGTAGATAACCCTGTTTACACAGAGGTGCAAAGGAAACAGTTAGTGGTCAATAATGGTGGATGACACAGAAGCCAACAAAAAGGAGCATCTACCTTATCTAAATGGGAAAGAAAGCAAGACAGTAGAATTTCTCAAACGGTGGCATTGATTAATATTAACATAGAGATTATATTAACAATAAAATTCGTTAAACATGTAATTTTCTTTTAACTGTGGCATTGCATCAATTTTCCAGTGGCGTTATTAGAGGGTGTTTGTTTACAGGGACATTTTGGTGTAGGGACTAAAAAAACTCCGTGTCAGTCACATCTAAACCAAACAGGAGGGACTTTTCGGGACTAAAAGTGGGCATTTGGGACTAAAGAAAGAAAACCCCGAGGGAGTCTTTTTGGGACTTTTTTCCAACAGTTGCCCCTGCCACGCATCGCACCTTGTTTCTATTAGTTCATTACTAGGGGTAGCATGGTCTTTTATCATGTCATTTAATAACCTATAGTCCATGTTTAGTCCCTGGAACCAAGCAGGTAGGAACTAGGGAGTTTTTAACCAAACATGGCCATAGATTAACAACAGCTAATGAGTTGCACGGGGCAGTGGACGCACCAGCACCATGTGCATCTACCGATGTACTGTGGTCATGCACAGTCTGTTGCAACAAAGAACAAACAACCAAGGAGCATATTGGTGTTGGTCCCAGTTTTGTTATCTTTAGACACCTTTCCCTATGTGAGCGTAGCAAATCTAGTCCTGCTCAAACTCTACAGCCTTGTCCCTTCCTTTCCTTTTTGAACTAGTACTTTCACCCCTTCCTTTCCTCTTTGAACTACGTCCTAGATTTATGCGATACAACTTTCCCCACTACTTTCCCCCATTCCTTTCCTCTTCGAACCACGTCCTAGATTCATGCTATACAACTTTCCCCCTTCATTTCCTCTTTTCCCACTACTTTCTCCCACTATTTTCCTCTTTGAACCACGTCCTAGATTCATGGTATACATGCAGCTAGACCAATGCATGTGGAGTAATTAAAATATACCTTAAGGTTCTTGGGGCGTGGTTCGGTGAGCGACGGGACGACGGCGAAGAAGAAGGGGTCAGAGGCCCTCCCGCGCCGCCGCTGGGTGGAAAGTGAACAGCAGCGCCGATAGTGGATTCCCTCCCTCGCAGCCTCCTTCCCTTCCCGGCGGACGGATCCTGCCGGCTCTTTGAGCAGCAGTGAGGGGAGAGAGAGGCCAACGATGTCTTGTTTAGATCTAAAGAGGGCGAGAGAGTGTGAAGAGAGCAACTACAAGCGCTGAGGCTCCAGCGGGAGAGGGCGAGAGAGTGTGAAGAGAGCAACTACAAGCATTGAGGCTCCAGCGTGTATATATATACTGGAGAGAGAGTGTGAAGCGTGCAAACCCTAGAAAACATTTTGACCAGTCAAAGAATCCTCCTGGCAAAAATTATGCTCAAGTGTAGTTATCGAACCCGAGACCTCAAGTTTGATGAGCGAACAGGCTAACCAGCTACACAACCCTCCCGTTATGTTCAACGAGAGGAAAATAACCTTTTATACATTCCTGCATTCGTGTGACAGGCATGCCGTGTTTTTTTTGTGTGTGTGGAAGTCATTAGGATTTCAATCATAATCGTGTCATGTGGCTTTGGTGGTAAGACTATCCAAAGTGGTGCAGAAATAATGCAGCCTTAGTCGCCTTACCTCTCTCCACGTAGTACGTTGGGTCCCACCAGTCAGAGGGTGAAACAAACAAATTAATAAGAAAAATTAAAAGCGCCAGCGGTGTATCTTACTACCTCACACATCTCGCTACTGCTCGGGAACACTGTCCAATTGATCCCTCTGTTCGCTCACGTACTATTTTAAGTGAATCCTTATTATAACATGCACACAAATTTTGGGCACTTGTATTCAACTTAAGTCAGTGTGCCACCGTATCTCGTATACTTACTACTCCCTCCGTCTAGGTGTAATAAGTCACGTTAGAAGGTGCAACAGGACCAAGGTGCGTGTGTGTGTGTGTGTGTGTGTGTGTGTGTGTGTGTTTAACAACATGTGTGTGTTAGAGAGTGCGACAGATCGACCTACTCCTACAGAGATATGGTGTGTAGTGTACGATTTTAGCCGCGAGAGTCGGTGCATCCTCTCGTTTCTGGGCGTGTCCGGTAGGGACATGCGGACAACTGCCACGCACGCTCCTGACCAGCCTGGCCCACCCAAAGCCCCTTGAGGGAGTCCTGGACAAGGGGGTGTCCGGATAGCCGAACTATCATCATCGACCGGACTCCAAGACTATGAATATACAAGATTGAAGACTTCGTCCCGTGTCCGGATGGGACTTTCCTTGGCGTGGAAGGCAAGCTTGGCGATACGGATATGTAGATCTCCTACCATTGTAACTGACTCTGTGTAACCCTAGCCCTCTCCGATGTCTATATAAACTGGAGGGTTTTTGGTCCATAGGACAGAACAACAATCATACCATAGGCTAGCTTCTAGGGTTTAGCCTCCTTGATCTCGTGGTAGATCCACTCTTGTACTACCCATATCATCAATATCAATCAAGTAGGAGTAGGGTTTTACCTCCATCGAGAGGGCCCGAACCTGTGTAAAAACATTGTGTCGCTTGTCTCCTGTTACCATCCGCCTAGACGCATAGTTCGGGACCCCCTACCCGAGATCCGCCGGTTTTGACACGACATTGGTGCTTTCATTGAGAGTTCCTCTGTGCCGTCATGATCAGGAAGGATGCCTCTTCCTGTCTTTAAAGACGGTACCATTGCCAAACGAGCTTTGGCCGCCGGCCAAACTATCCGGCTAGGTGGTTTTCTTATGACCGCCTGTTCGGCCGCCGCTTCGACGATGACCTCTCGGGTCATCAAAAGTGATCTTCACGTCAACTCGGAATTTGCCGAGCTGCTAGATCCGATGGAGCTCTCCTCTGTAAACGAGCTCTTGGATCGCATCGCCGCCCTGGGAGTCGCTATAGACTATGATCGGATTGGGCTTAAAACCGATCTGAGAGAGATCAACTCTCCCCGGGCTACCCACCACGTTGCTGTGGTGGAGGAACAACGCGACGACTCTTCTTCTATATTAAAGACCAGTTATGTCCGGATTC
The DNA here is from genome assembly GCF_018294505.1 of Triticum aestivum. Lineage (NCBI taxonomy): Eukaryota > Viridiplantae > Streptophyta > Magnoliopsida > Poales > Poaceae > Triticum > Triticum aestivum. Next base: position 524,907,427 of record NC_057801.1, read on the forward strand.
CTGATCCCTCCATGCCGGATCCCCGCAGAGGGACGGATGCCAATCAAATACTGAACCTAAAGTCAGGCAGCGGACCAGATTCGTTGGACAACATCCAGCAATCCAAGCTTCCGGATTCGGAAACTTTTCGGCCCTTGAGCCTCAGACTGGGCGGGGTCCCGAACTTAATTCCACCCGCCCACCCAAACACAAGCGATCTATCTCAAATCTGGCAAGAGCCTGATGAAACAGTACATCATTACTGGGCCAGATTCCTCCTGGTTATGGACAGGATAAAGGACTGCCGTGAGAAAAGCGCAATCACAATTTTTTGCAATAATTGCACGGACAAGGGAATTATGAACGCCATAAGCCGTCACAAAATCACAAGCTTCTCCGACCTGGCATCCATAGTACGAAAGTACTGTGCAATGGAGAGTGCCTGGAAAACCGAAACTAAGTTTTGGGACAATCTGGCTCCGAACACAACCCTAGTCCGAAACAAAAGGGTGCATCATGCTCAGGGACCTGGGACAAAAACCAAAAAGCAAAACCCCCTACAGGGCACGGAACCGTACTGGAGGGATGGCTCAGCGGGCCCTGTAAAATCCATAGTACAGAGGGCGCCACTCCAACACATAGCCTTCGAGCATGTTGGATACTACAGCAGGTGGCCAAAAGTGGCGAAGAGCTTCTAGCCCCGGAGAACCAGCCCAACAGTACCAGTACAGTATTAACAGTCTTCGAGACTTTCACATCAAATAATATGCGGAAACAAACAATGCGCAGCCTCGCCGAAGTCTACCAAGTAGCAACAACAAATCCATGGAGCGACACGGCTATCACCTTCAATGCCAGCGATGAACCCAAATTCCAAACAGCCCGAGCACCAGCCGCATTGGTCCTCGGTCCAATAGTGGACGGCTTTCGTCTTACCAAGGTACTCATGGATGGAGGCAGCGGATTAAACCTCATCTACGAGGAAACCCTTCAAAAAATGGAAATAGACTAGAGCCGCATTGAGCGAAGCAACACAACCTTTAGAGGAATAATCCCTAGTCGGGAAGCACGCTGCACAGGAAAAATTACACTAGATGTTGTGTTCGGCTCGCCGGACAACTACAGGTCCGAGGAGGTCATGTTCCAAGTGGCCCCGTTCAGCAGCGGATATCACGCTTTATTAGGGCGAGAGGCATTCACAACTTTTCAAGCTATACCCCGTTATGGGTACATGAAGCTTAAAATGCCCGGGCCCAATGGAACCATCACTCTTGTCAGTGATCCGGACATAGCACTCCGCACTGAAAATAAGACAGCCGCACTAGCCCTAGAGGCACTATCCGAAGCCCTAGCAGCAGAAGAACTCACTGCGCTGCGCTCCACGGTGAACAAGGACGATGTGATACTCGATAAGAGATCCAAGTCCACCTCTTTTAAACAAGCGGACGAAATAGTCAAATTCCAAGTCCATCCAACGGACCCCACAAAGACGGTCTCCATTGGGGCACAATTAAACCCTGATGTAGACGCCACACTACGGGAATTCCTTCGGGAAAATTGGGACATCTTTGCCTGGCACCCTTCAGATATGCCAGGAATCCCATGCAGGTTGGCAGAACACAGCCTAAACATCCTAAAAGGATTCAAGCCAGTCAAACAAGCTCTTCGGCGATTTTCCGAACCCATAAGACAGGCAATGGGAGAGGAGCTAGCCAAACTATTAGAAGTCGGATTCATCAGAGACATAAAACATCCGGACTGGCTAGCGAACCTGGTAATGGTACCAAAAAAGGACAAATCCTGGCGCCTGTGTGTCGATTTTAAAGACCTTAACAAGGCCTGCCCAAAGGATCCTTTCCCCCTTCCCCGCATCGATCAAATCGTTGATGCTACCGCAGGGCACGATTCATTGTGCTTCCTCGACGCATACTCCGGATACCACCAAATCAAGATGGCGGAGACAGACCAAGCCGCAACGACATTTATTACTCCATATGGACCATTCTGCTTCAACACAATGCCCTTCGGGCTCAAGAACGCCAGCGCAACATATCAGCGCATGATTCAGACATGTCTGGCAACCCAGATCGGCAAAACAGTGGAGGCATACGTAGACGATGTGGTCATCAAGAACAAACACGTCGGAACTCTAGTAGACGATTTGAGGCTCACATTTGACAACCTCCGAGCATATGACATTAAGCTCAACCCGGAAAAATGCGTTTTCGGTGTACCAGCCGGAAAGCTCTTGGGCTTCATTGTATCCGGTAGAGGAATCGAAGCAAACCCAGCCAAGATCCGAGCTCTGTCATAGTTGGATATCCCAAAAGATCTCAAACAGATACAAAAATTGACTGGATGCGTGGCAGCTTTAAGCCGCTTCATCTCCCGCTTGGGAGAAAAGGCGTTGCCCCTTTATCGCCTCCTCCGGCGCACCGAACACTTCGAGTGGATGGACGCTGCCACGGCCGGACTCGAAGAAATAAAAACCATATTGACAACAAATCCGGTCCTGGCCGCGCCCAACTTGGGCGAACCAATGTTATTATATATCGCGACAACACATCAAGTTGTAAGTGCGGTGCTCGTCGTCGAACGAGAAACAGAAGGACACAAATTCCCTCTTCAAAAACCAGTGTACTACGTATCCATTGTCTTAACTCCATGCAAGTCCCGGTATCCACATTATCAAAAGATAGCGTACGCGGTGTTCATGGCATCCCGGAAGCTGCGACACTACTTTCAAGAGTGTTCGATAACAGTGGCCTCCGAAGTACCTCTCAACAACATTATAAACAACCGCGACGCGACCGGCAGGATTGCAAAATGGGCCACTGAGCTCTTACCATTCGACATAACCTACAAACCACGGCGAGCTTTAAAGTCGCAAGTTTTGGCTGACTTCATCGCTTAATGGACTGAAGCCGAACTCCCTAAAGAGTACGACGCATACTCCAATTGGATCATGCACTTCGACGGCTCTAAAATGTTGGCCGGCTTGGGGGCTGGCGTCGTCTTGACGTCCCCAACCGGAGACATAGTCCAATACATACTTCAAATAATGTACACGGACTCCAACAACGCAGCCGAATACGAAGCCCTTCTACATGGTCTCCGGATGGTAATCTCCATGGGCATTCAATGCCTAGAGGTCCGCGCGGATTCAAACCTCGCAATATCCCAAGTAAATGGAGACTTTGATGCCAAGGATCCGAAAATGGCAGCCTACCGTAACACCGTCTTAAAAATGTCAGCTCGGTTCGAAGGACTCGAATTCCACCATGTAGCCCGGGATAATAACGAGGCGGCCGACGTGTTGGCACGCATCGGCGCAAGGCGCGACGCCGTCCCTCCAAACATCTTCCTGGAGCGGCTCTTTAAGCCATCCGTAGTATGGGAAGAGGAGTCTGGAAACAACAATCCGGAACCAACCGCACCGCCCAACACTGAACATTCTGACACAATCAGTGGCTCAGCCAATGAAATAACACATTCAGCCCACGAAATAATGGCAGTCATTGCCCCGTGGACGGAACCATTCCTAGCCTACTTAATCAGGCAGGAACTCCCCGAAGACCAAAATGAGGCCCGCTGCATAGTACAGCGATCTAAAGCCTACAAGGTCCACGAGGGAGAGCTTTATAAGAAAAGCACAACCGGAGTCCTTCAAAGGTGCATCTCCGAAGAGGAAGGGCGAAATATTCTGGCTGAAATTCCCGCCGGACTCGGCGGGCACCACACCATAGCCCGGGCCCTTGTAGGCAAGGCCTTTCGTACATGATTTTATTGGCCGATGGCCCGGGCAGATGCTCAGGACTTAGTCCAACGATGCGCCGGTTGCCAGCTCTTTGCTAATCAGAGCCACATGCCACCTACCGCCCTCAAAACTATACCCATCACCTGGCTGGTCGGGGTCTGGGGGCTTGACATGGTTGGACCCCTTAAAGGGGGATCCCACAAGCAAAAATACCTATTGGTCATGGTGGACAAATTCACCAAATGGATAGAGGCCAAGCCAGTTAAAACGGCCGAGTCTGGACCTGTGATAGACTTCATATCTGGGGTAGTACACCGTTATGGCGTCTCCCATAGCATCATCATTGATAACGGCACGAACTTCACGGCCGACGAGGTTAAACTCTGGTGCAAAAATATGGGCATCAAGCTCGACTACGCTTCAGTCTATCACCCTCAAACTAACGGCCAAGTCGAATGAGCAAATGGTCTAATCATGAGCGGCATCAAACCCAGGTTAGTGTGGTCCCTCACGGAATCTAACACGCACTGGGCAGAGGAGCTCGACTCTGTACTCTGGGGGCTGCGGACCACGCCAAACCGTACTACCGGATTCACACCATTTTTTATGGTATACGGCGCAGAGGCAGTTTTGCCCTGCGATATAATTCATGACTCACCTCGCGTGCGCATGTATGAAGAAAGAGAGGCCGAGTTGTATCGGCAAGACAGTTTGGACACCTTAGAAGAGGAGCGCGATGTGGCGAAAGCTCGTTCCGCATTCTATCAGCAGCAGGCTCGAAGATATCAAAGCAGAGAAGTACGGGCCAAAACTTACAATGTTGGCGAACTAGTTCTACGCCTGCCGGACAAGAAAAAGGACAAACTCAAGCCCAAATGGGAAGGTCCCTTCATCATCGACCAAGTCCTGACCGGCGGAGCATACCGTCTGCGAAACGCATCGGACAACCAACTCGAGCCAAACCCATGGAACACAGCCCGCCTCCGAAGATTCTACGCCTAGCGCCGGATTCAGAGTTCGTCTCCTTCCTCCGTCCACATTTTATACTTTAGTTGCCTTCTGTTTCTCTCTTTTTTCCCTCCCTTTTTCGTAGAGCCTTTGAGGGCTGATCTGAGCATTGTTCACACACACTTGACGTGCTATCCGCACTCATTATACCTGGGGGCTTCTTTAATAGAAGCTTATTTATACGGGCTTCATGCCCCACACATGTGTCAAACTTCCGCATGTACCTTTTATTCACCATTATATGCATCGATATGACTTAAGTTTTGGCCAAGCTGGGTTGCCTGGCTCTTGTGCTTACCCCTACGTTCCCGATTGTTCAACTAGGAGGTAAAGGGAGCACCTCTGCGATTGTTACTGCCGGGTCAGCCGGATGTGTACCTCAGACTGGGTGAAGCCGAAAGCTAGCGTTCTTAAGGGAATATTCGGTCAGTGACTTGAAAGATGATTTCTTACTTATTTATTTATCTGCCCCTAGATGCTTTTCTGCTCTTTTCGCAGTCCGGACATGCACTTTAGGGCATGCCTCCCAGGGAAAGGAACCCCTAACGGAACTATTCTCCCTGGAAGATGTTTCTTACTAACCATGTAATATAACATAACTAGCTGGGCACTTGTCTGATAAAGCACTAATGACCCGTACGCCTGGTCTCCATGCATGCCCCGGTTTTTATATAACCGTGAGGGTATTCGGACACACTCCGGACTGTTGGGTCCTGAGATTGAAGCGAAAAGGTCCGCAAAGACAAACGATCTACAATCCGGCTAGAAGGCATTATACATGTCACTTAAAAATACATCGTCAAATTGACTGATTGTACTCCTCTTCAATCCCGTCTAATAGGCTGTCTAATTTACAGTCCCGTTGGGAATACTTAGCGGCCAACTCTACTTGGCCGTACATTAAGCTCACAGGGATCTCCTTCCCATCGGGCCCCACAGGTCCGACCTCGGCCATGTGGTTCGGATCCGCCTTCGTGTACCGCATCTTCACCATGGCCCAGGCCTCCCTGGCGCCTTGACGGCAGGCCGATATCTTCCACAGACGGAAGCGCTGCCGTGCTCCCTGAAGCTTCTCCGCAAGCCCTCCAAGACCCTCGAGTAGGGAGACAGACGGCCATAAGGCCTGGGCGACGCCACTCATCGCCTGCCGAACACGTTCGTGCAGTTGCAGCAGTTCGGGAAGTTGGTCACCCGTTGAACCGGGCATTTCCTCCACAGGTCCTGTCAATCGACTTCCTCGCCGAACTCTTCTTTTCAAAAGAGTTTGCTCAAGCACTTACTGTAGATGCCACGACAAAGCCGCCGATTCTCCTTTACGGAGTCAGACAGCTGGACCCGAGCATCTTTTACTTCTTTGCCTAGCTGGGTGTTGGCATCTTGGAGTTTGTTCCTCTCCTGCTGCACCCTCATAAGCACCTTCTCGCCGGCCTTCAGCTGGCGCAGCAGATGTTGCTTGTCCGGATCCAATCCGGCACCCTCTGCAATATTATTGTCAGACTTACACACACACCGCACTTCATAAACTACTTATCTTTTTGAAGTATGTATTACCAGAGGGGGTCTCTGTGGCTCCCCCTGAGGCGGCTAGTGTGGCCTCAAGTTGGGCCTTGCACTCTTGAAGCTCCTGGGATAGGTGGGTATTCTTCTCCGTAAGACCCTTCATGTAAAATGATCCTTAAATCAGTTACTCTAACTACTTTATGTCTCGGGGGCTACTGGCATATATAACTATTAAAATTCCTTACTCGTACGTCTTTCACATACTGCTCCGTGGCTCTGGTTAAACCATCTTGAGCGGCACGGAGGTGCGCGTCCCCCGCATTGAAGGCATTCAACGCCTCCGGGGAGAAACACGCGTCACGAAGAACTGTCCGGCGGCGCCTGTGATTCATGGCGCTCTCCACCTCAGACCTGGTGGCGGACAGCCTGTCGGCATCCTCCATTGGAGGAGCATCCGGCTCACGCCTTGTATTCGCCTCCGCCTCCGGACCAGGCGTCGGAGCCTGGCTAGCGGAGGTTTAGTTGGCAACCTCTCCGGGCGCAGTCTGGCGAGCGCTCTTTCTCCTGGAAAAATCATGAGCGTTAATATACCTCCTAGGAATCTTTTCCTTTAAACATGGCGGTGTGTCATACCATTGCGGCGACGTTTCGATTCGCGCTGCACTCCTCTTCCGCCTGCTGGGCCGAACTGACCCTTGATGGTCAGCCGCCGTGGGTTCGGCTTCCCGCCCTGAAGGCACCTCCTGCGGAGCACCATTGGTACACGGTTGTCAGAAATAAGCACGGATAAAGTAATGATGTCAGGGCTCCGGTCACAGTTACCTAGGAAGCCGGAGATAAACCGGGGTAGTCGGCCATAATGGCGACTAAAGCATTGTCCATGCTAAGTTGGTGGAACACCCCATCGATCAGCTCCACCTCTATGTACGGATCCTCTTCGGAGGCCGGATCAAGGGATCGTCCTGGATCCTCGGGCTGTGGAGTCGGGCTGTGAATGCCCTCTACGTCCCGGCGCAGCTCCTGCGTCGAAATCACGAAGTGAGACACTTAACTATGGGAATACGGATCGGATAAATAAACATCCGCTTACCTAACTTTGAGGGTTATTCATGGAGAATCCATTCAATGGACTCATGCGGAGGAATTCCTCCTTCTCCCCCTTGTACAAGACGGACAGGATCTTCACCAGATCGGCAGCCGATCCCGGCCCCTTGCGGCCATGACGGGTGGCGTCATTCTCCCCGTTGAAATCCCACATGGGGTGGCCCCTATATTGGAGCGGCTGCACCCCTCGCATAATGCACGTGGCCATGACTCCAATCATGGTCAATCCGGAATGGGCCAGTAACCTTATCCGGCCCATCAAATATTGGACACTCCTATCATCTTCCCGTTGAGGGCTCCGCGGGCGCCAACTCAGGCGTTTCTTCAGAGGAGCATTGCTGAACTCCGGGAGGCCGATCTGAACTGGGTCCGGCAGCGGGGCGTGTTCCATATAAAACCATTCTGAAGGCCAGTCTTCGGATGCCTTCTTCGGGGTTCCGGATAGATATCCGGTCCCGGCGATGCGCCATATTTCGGCTCCGCCCACTTGATATATCGACCCCTCATGAGAACGGGGTACGAGGCAAAACAATCTCTTCCACAGCGCAAAATGGGGCTCGATGCCCAAGAACAGCTCGCAAATGGCTATAAAGCCCGTGATGTGCAAGAGGGAAGCAGGTGTAAGGTGGTGAAGCTGGAGTCCGTAGAACTCCAGGAGCCCCCGGAGGAACGGATGTATGGGAAAGCCGAGTCCCCTTATTAGATAAGGAACGAAGCATACCCGCTCTCCTTTGGAGGGATTGGGGACGCTCTCCGCCTGCTTCCCACCCTTGTAGGTGGCCAGTCCGGCTCGAACCGGAACCATGAAGGCTGGGGGAAGGTATCCCTCGGCTTGGAGCGTCACTAACTTGCTATGCGGGACTGAACATCTCCTCCAATCTCCGGGCTGAGGGCTGGGAGCGCGAGAGGAGGAGCCGCGTCGACTGTCCATGATGGAGTGGATTTTTGTCAGAGGCACTTCGATGAGTACTCGCGGAAGGGGGATGGTGTGATTCGGATCTAGATCCTTGCTCCTCTTATAGGCAGCTTATTTGCGCAGCTAGGGGGTAAAACGTAAAAATACCCTGGCTTTTCGCATTCATACGACACGTGGAAGAGGGCCATTATTGGACGTGGAAGCCAAGGAGCGCAACATTTATAAGAAAGCCGGACACTATTCGGTGACCACATGGAATTGGGAGGAGAACCCGCCTTGCAACGCCGAAGACAATATACGCGCCAGACTCATCGTCATTGAAGCCTGGTTCGGGGGCTACTGAGGAAGTCCTGGACTAGGGGGTGTCCGGATAGCCGAACTATCATCATTGGCCGGACTCCAAGACTATGAAGATACAAGATTGAAGACTCCGTCCCGTGTCCGGATGGGACTTTCCTTGGCGTGGAAGGCAAGCTTGGCGATACGGATATGTACATCTCCTACCATTGTTACCGATTCTGTGTAACCCTAGCCCTCTCCGGTGTCGATATAAACCAGAGAGTTTTGGTCCATAGGACAGAACAACAATCATACCATAGGCTAGCTTCTAGGGTTTAGCCTCCTTGATCTCGTGGTAGATCCACTCTTGTACTACCCATATCATCAATATCAATCAAGCAGGAGTAGGGTTTTACCTCCATCGAGAGGGCCCGAACCTGGGTAAAAATATCGTGTCCCTTGTCTCTTGTTACAATCCGCCTAGACGCACAGTTCGGGACCCCCTACCCGAGATCCGCCGGTTTTGACACCGACACCCCTCCATCGCCCGCGCGCGCTTCTCGCCCGAAACGGTCAGCGCCGCTCCAAAGAATCGGTGCCGCATTCATGCCCGGGTAGAGCGGACGTGACCTCTCACTGGCGCAAGAGTGATGGTTGCTTCGTCCGTCCAACTTACTGTTGGGTCTACGTGATTTGACGGCTCATTGGTCTTTATTACTGAGGTGGTAGGACTGCTGGATGTCCCACGCTTTCGGCGAGAGGAGGTAGTAGATTACAATTTTCTCCATTCTTACAGCGGAGGAGTGCAAGAGCAGTGAAACCATGCAGGCTCAGTGATTACATGGCCCACCTCACATTATCACCGTGCGAGACCTAACTCTTTACATAGTACTCCCTCCATTCCTAAATATTACTAGATGAGTTACCGCTCGTTGCCGCGGAACAGCGGTATATCTCTCTGCGCAAAATTATCGATTTCATAGAACTAAAAAACAATCTATAACCGCATGACAAATGTGGTAGCCAAACTAAATAAACTCCCATCATCATTTAGATCATCCCATGTAAGGAAAAAAATCAGCCAACTCCTACTGCATAATGGGATTATATTTTTTTTGACATGTTAATGGGACTTAAAAGCTCACTTACATGCATGCTACCGGTGCATGCTTGCATGCAGACTTGTTTATGTGATTTAAAACCCACTCACATGCATGTGCCATGGTATTTCTGCATGCTTGCATGTGGCTTAGTGCGGAGCCTCTCAACGTCTAGATCAGACGGCTATTATGACTGATTTACTTCATCTAACGGCTATGTCAATTTTGATGATGTGGCTCAAGGAGAGGATAGAGAATTCCTAGTAGTGGGGGCTAGCTATTACTAGTAGATAAGTCTTTGTAGAGATTCCACTAGGTGAACTACATACGGAACAAAATGAATGAATCTACACTTAAAATGCATCTATATACATCCGCATGTGGTTAATGGTGAAATCTCTACAAAGACTTATATTTAGGAACAGAGGAAGTACTAGTATAATACTAGTACGTACTGTAATTTATCAGCGAGATAAATTTGTACAATGCTATGAAGCTTCCAGCTCCTGTTACATGTATCTTGCGTCCAAGGTTGCCTGTTGCAACATTTCATCAAATACAAAGCATACTAATGTGCATGCTATTGCATCTCAATGATCGACAGATCATAGCAAATATGTACTCCCTCCGTTCAAAAATAAGTGTCTGAACTTTGTGCAAACTTTAGTACAAAGTTGTACTACTACTAAAGTTGACACTTGTTTTGGAACAGAGGCAGCTAAAGAAAAAAACGATCCATGCAGTCCCTAGCCCTTGAACCGTGAACCCTGACCAGGTTTCAATTTGCTGGCAACGTTCGAGCTTCCTAATAAATGAAGTTTGCAACCTTTTGACCATCGGATCATTTTGTGCAGTTTCACCAAATCAAGATGAGCATCCCTGTGGCAAAGAAATTGAAGAAGCGTGATTAGAATAAGATTACTAGGACTAGTTGATGAAACATAAACTCATCACAAATACAGTACGTAGAAGCCAGTAGAGGTATAAGGTATGTGCGGGGCAAAGAAGTAGAGAAATATCCACAGGGAGTGATGTGGGCAGATGGAGCAGTGGTGCAAGCCGGCTGTAAAGGGAGTTGTACTTGAGGGACGTAGCTCAACCTTGAGGAGGGCGGCGGGAGGCGGCAACTGCCCACGTCGCGGCAGTGAGCAAGGGACGAAGGCAACCTCACCGGCTTTGTGAGAGAGGACGGCGGGGACCCCTGATCGGGATGTGCTGACAGTGGGTTTTTTGCCGTCGGCGACGGCCACTGCATCTACACTAAGCATCCACCCCTTCCCCAAGCGGACGTGATCCACTGGGATGCTAGAGATGTGGCCACAGTCGTTTTGTGCGAGAGAGTGTGAAGAGAGCAACCCCAGCAAGCAACCGTGTAGGCTGGCCCATCCGGACTATGTATATAGTGGAGCGGTTTCCTTTTCTCTCCATATGAACCTATCATATTGCGTACATGCCACTGAAGAAAAAAATTATTTATACATGACGTGGCACCTACTACTCGTTCTCTTATAACGTTGCGCTTGGCATCTCCAAAATATTAACCTTGCGATTGGCTCTTCGCCTCTTCGGGAAGTCGAGCAATAATGGTAGTGCAGTATATATCATTCTGGCTATACGAGACCGAATGAATTGCTGCACATCCACCACGTGGGCGAGGGTCGAGGGGCGAGGGAGAGTGCTACTACATATGGAGCAAAATGAGTGAATGTAGACTCTAAAATACGTCTATATACATCAGTTTTTGCAGTATGTACTAGTAGTTCATATTGAAATCTACTAAAGGACATATATATTCCAAACAATATGATATAATCTCTATAACCAAGGTAGTAGGGACGAGGAGTAAACGGAGGGAGTAGTAAATTTTTCTCCTCGTCCTGCGAGCCACCGCGCGCATGGGCGAGGGAGGAGCAAGCTTCACCTCATCCTGCGAGCCACCGCGCCCGTGGGCGGGGGACACGGCGTACTAAGCAAGCTTCTCCTCGTTCTACGAGTTGACGGGACACATTAAAAGTACTCCAGTGTATAGAGCCTTGCCTCTAAGGTAGGCCCCACATGGTTTGCCTCTTTTTTGTTTTAACATAACGCGTCAAGTGGCAATTTGTTTGTTCACCCGTGGTAGACGATCCTCCCTCCACCAAGTGGACAACCAGTACACGTGCCAAATTACCACATGGGCTGCCTTTTCATACAGAAATGAGCTCCACCGTGTACCCGCGCGGGTGTGGTTGGGAAAGAGACGGGAGTACGTGCGCCGTGCATGCACCTCTTATCTTCATGCACATCCCCAC